>NW_004457671.1:34796-102901 GCF_000313135.1 Acanthamoeba castellanii str. Neff | reverse complement strand
CTCCAACGGCGAGACCCAGAGCGAGGCCGTCTGCTCGCACCTCTCCTCCTCGCTCACCAACTTCGAGGTTCACTGCGCCGAGGGCACCATGTCCGCTCTTGCCGTGGCCAGGTGCGTGCGCCCCCAGCCCACTCCTCGAAGCCGCAACTGCTGCGTGTGTTACCGGTGCTAACGAGCCGTGTTTTCCTTTGTCCGCGTAGGCTCAGCGAGGGTGATGAGGTGATGCGCATGCTTGTCGGAAACGGCACCAGCGGTGGCGCCACCAGCGACGACATCGCCACTTTCCAGATCGTCATCTGGACGTCGGTCATGCTCATCTTCGCCGCCCTTGCCGCCAGCGTGGTGATGGCTTCTGTGCACGACACCACCGACTCGGTCATCTACAACTCCCCCGCCCTGCACGCCAAGTCCTCCTAAGCGCGCACGTCCAGCAATGTAGACATATTTATTGGAACGCGATCTTTACAACATACCTTGCGATGCAGCCGGTACACACAAAAGGGAGTGAGCCCATATGCCCGGCCCAAGAGGGCGCCCAGACCAAGGCAGGCGGGACACCTTTGCTGGTGGTTGGTTTCTTCGGGGCAGATTAAAATGGAGAACAAACTTTGTAGGTAGAACTGCGCCACACACAAACATTGCCTCTTACGACGTGTCCTCGTAGTGAAGCCGTCCTAGCTCAGTCGGTAGAGCGCAAGACTCTTAATCTTGTGGTCGTGGGTTCGAGCCCCACGGTCGGCTATCTCCTTTTTTCTTGCGCAAGCACCTGTGGTACAAATTGCACACCGTGCGCCATTCTATTTGCCGGAGCCTGAGGGCCAAGTGTCGGGGGTGTAGCTCAGATGGTAGAGCGCTCGCTTAGCATGCGAGAGGTAAAGGGATCGATACCCTTCTCCTCCAATAACCTTTTTTCCCAAGATCAGAAAGCAAACGCCTGGAGGCAATGGGAGGCTGAGGGTCTTGCTCTCCTTTGCCACCTGGTAATACAGCATTGCCACTTCCTTGTCCCTCTTCATCCTTCTGATGGTTCTCTTCTTTTCTGCTGCTGCCTGTAGGCCCAGAGCAACCTGCCCAACTGGGCCTTCTGCACTGACTTGAGCCAGGCAATGAGAGCTGGCTTGATGAGAGCCTGCAGCTGGACTGGTTCAGCTGCACAGTGCTGGACATCATCACCATCCATGCCTATGACCTGCTGGGTGACCTGACCACCTCTTGACTGCTGCCCTATGTCAGCAAGGCTGTTGCCTCAGGCAAGCACCTCATCATTCAGGAGTGGGGTGCCTGCTACTTCTCAATGTCCAACAATGACTCTACCACTCAACCAGGCCACCAGTGACCAGGTAACAACACAACAACCCACACAACCAACTAACCACACACAACAGAACATTTTGCAACTGGGCAGCAGGCATCAGTGAGGCCAGTGTGCCATGGATGTACTGGCAGATTCATCCAACAGGACCCACACTAAACTTGCACTCATTTGAAATGAGAGGTCACAAATGACTGTGGAAATTTTGTTGTGCTAAAATTGTGTGAGATTTGACATTTTCAATTTATAGGGCAGTTTTGAAGTTTTGGATATTTTTTACATTTTGAAGTTGTTCAGAGGTGCACAATAAACTTAGTATCAGCAGGTTGAACATGTAGTCATTGTGTACAAAATAAAGTAAGTGTCCTGTTTTTTTCAGTTTTTTTAACATGTAGGTGCAAATCACCCTGCCATCAGCCATGGCCAACAACAAAGGAACTGTTGAAGCTCCTGAAGGAGGTAACTGCCCCATTGCATACATGCTATTTTCAAAGCCCATCATGCTATGAAACTGCAGGACATTCTATCACATATGCATACACAATAGAATGTTTGCTAATTTATCTCCTCCTAACTCACAAACAAAATCATTTTTCAAAATGACTGGACCTCTCACTTCAAATGATCACAAGTTACTACCCCACTGACTACAAGATTGGCATTGATGATGTCAACTGGCCCACCTTCCAGCAGGTCACCAACTCCACCTAGTCCTCCAACTCCCCTTGGGACTGGGTGCTGTACCTTTTGTACTAGTTGTGATGCAGACCCTCAGCCTCCCATTGCCTCCAGGCGTTTGCTTTCTGATCTTGGGAAAAAAGGTTATTGGAGGAGAAGGGTATCGATCCCTTTACCTCTCGCATGCTAAGCGAGCGCTCTACCATCTGAGCTACACCCCCGACACTTGGCCCTCAGGCTCCGGCAAATAGAATGGCGCACGGTGTGCAATTTGTACCACAGGTGCTTGCGCAAGAAAAAAGGAGATAGCCGACCGTGGGGCTCGAACCCACGACCACAAGATTAAGAGTCTTGCGCTCTACCGACTGAGCTAGGACGGCTTCACTACAGAACGCGCCTGAGAGACAATGTTTGTGTGTAGCGCAGTTGTACCAATTTGTTCTCCATTTTTCTTCGTGGCGTTTTTTCCGCATCTCAGTTTTCTCCCCACACACGAAGATGCCACGCCGTCCGAGGAAGCATATGCGAAAGAAGATCAGGTTCAACGCAAAGAAGAACAAGAAGAAGCTCGAGTTCGAAGACCCGGAGATCAAAAAGCGATGGGACAAGGACAAATCGCCGCACCAAAATTATCTCAATCTCGGGTACCATTTAATCTGTAAGAGATTATGACCATGGCACAACCCCTTCCTCACCACTGCCACTGCAGATTGAAGCTCGATCCCAACGCCACCAACGCTCCTGCCAAAGATCCTGTTGGTGCGCCTCTGCCAAACTCCTCATTTAGTTCCGATTTAATTCTGCCCACATTTTCGCCATTTACTTCATTAATCAATCTTTGTAGAACGATCGATTGTTTTTTGGCATGCCTAATTATCTGGTGATTGATTTCCTTTTCGCCCAATGCAGAGTTCAACGTGCCAGAGCCGGCTCCACGACCCAAGGACAAGCGGATGACCAAGATGGAGGAGCTCTACTACAAGGCGCTCGTCGACAAGCACGGCACCAACTTCAAGGTCGGACTCCCACTCAGTGTTTCACGTCTGAGTTGGGCCGACTCTTATGCGCGTGTTGTGTGCGTGTGTGCGATGATGCGTGTGTGCGACGATGTTGTGTGTGTGCACTCTGCAGGCGATGGCGCGGGACATCAAACTGAACTACAACCAGCTAACGGAGACGAAGCTGGAGAGGAGGGCTCTCTTCTACATCGAAGCCTACAGGAAGCCGGACGAGGACCATAAGAGGAAGCGAGCAGAGTTCCTTGCCGGCGGCGGTAAGAACAACGCCGAGGAAGAAGACGATAACGATGACGGTGACGAAGATGATGACGAGGAGGATGGCGAAGAAGACGGTGAGGAGGAGGAGGAAGATGGCGAAGATGAGGATGAGGATGGCGACGAGTAGTGCACCACTCTCTCCGACTGCCCACAAACAAAAATGAAATACAATAAAAATGAACAAATAAATAAAAAAACACATAAACATTTGTTGAAAAAGTTTTTTGATTATTTGAAAAAGACGAGGTCGCATACCACCCGATCGTCATCACACCACCTCGGCCTCCTCCTTCTTGCTGTCGCTGCCGACGTTGCGGGGTTCGTCGGAGGAGGAGCTGAAGCCGTAGGCCACGCGGGCCTGCTCGCGGGCCAGCCTCTTCTGCTCGGCCTCCTCCTTCTCCAGGAGGAGCTTCTCGTGGACCTTGGCGATGGTGAGCTCGTCGAGCTCCGGTACCAGCGACGTCTCATCAAAGGTCTTCAGCGTCACCACCTCCGGCTTGGTGTCCTTCACACCATCTGATCGACGCGTACGAGTCAGTGCGCGCGTGCGTGGTGCGTGTGTGTGGTGTGTGTGTGTGTATGTGTGGTCGTGTGCGCGTGCGGTGAGGCCGTACCGAGGTAGTTCTTGAAGCGCTTGGCGGTGAGTTCGGCGGGCTTGGGGATGACGGTGCCCGTGCGCTTGGACACTCGCACCTTCGTGCCGTCCGCCAGGTACGACATCGAGATCTTGCACGGCTTGCTGCGCTCGCGATGACACGCAACCATCGTTAAGCAGGAGTGATCGCCGCACGCGCAGGCGCAGGCGCAGCACGACACACGCACACAACGCAGCACACGACACGCGCGTGCAACGCACCCATCGGACGGGTCGACGAGGGAAACGTTGGAGTAGTGGATGGGCTGCTCTCGGTACACGAAGCCGCCCTGCGACTCCTCCGTCGCCTTGATCCGGCGCTTGGCCTGCAGCACACAATCGGAAAAAAAAGAGAGAATAAATACAAACAAATGATGGAATTGCTGGAACGTGTAGCGTGTGCAGCGTACCAATTTGATTCCTCGCACGACAACACGGTTGGTCTTTCGAGATACTTTAATGACCACCGACTTCTTTCCGTGATCTGCCCCCTGCATCACTTGCACCTTTTATCCGATGGAGTAGGGGGGGGGGCATTAACCAGCCAGTCCTTCGCTTGCTGCATTGATAAATGCGATCCTCCTCCGCAAAAATTCCGCTCAAATGGTTGCTGGCGCGGAGGGAGCGTACAGTGTCTCCGCGGACGATCTTCCATGATGTAATGGGGTTTTTGATTTGATTGGATCGGAGGTTGCGAGAGCCGGCGCGCAGCATCTTTAGCAGTTCTTGGTTCTCTTCTGCTGGCCGGGGATGCAAGATGTAAAATGACCAAAATCGATGCAGCAAAAGAAAAAACAATTTTCTTTTCCGCTTGGTAGAGAAATGATTTGTTGCAAACGGGACCAAAGATGAAGATGCTTGCTCGAGATTATGAAGGGGCAGTTGTTGTAGTTGATGGTGATCTTGCGTACAAGAAATAAATATGATCAAAACGTTAATCCGGTACTGCGGCACACCTCTCTGTCGTCTCTTTTTTGTCCCCAACCTGACCCTTCTACTTCCACTACTTACAGGTCATCGTGCTCGGTCGGCAGCATGGACTGTTCGTTGTGTGTCGTGTCGTGTCGCATCGTGTGTTGTGAGCAAAGGGTGACAATCGGTAGCATGAAGCGGAGGAGAGAAAGGACGTACCTTGGCCTCCTTCTTCCTCTGCTCAGACGCCTTTTGCATCTGGTGCTTGATGTAGTCGTGGATGGCGATAGCGATGGCGACGAGGATCCAGAGAATCAAAAGACCTCCAATCACGCCTCCAGCAACGGCCCAGCCCACAACATGATCGTCTGAAAGAGGCGACGTCGCACATGCGGGCATGTGAGCGCGTGTGTCTTAGGGGGGAAGAGGGGACAAAATGGTGCGTGCGTACCGTCACCGCCATCGGGGAGCGAGGTGGCGCACAGCTCCTCGAACCAACCAAGGCGGTTGCCGGTCGCGCTGGCAAAAATGACGTCCTTCACGTAATCGCCGTCGATGTCGCGCGCATACACGTACGAAGGGCCTGTGGCGGTGAACACAACAACAAATTTCGAATTGTTAGAGACGAAGGGGACGAGCGACGATGGCGAAAAGAGTGAAGCTGTAACGTACTGGTAGCGTCGCCGACGGCGTGGGCGTCCCAGGTGTAGAAGTCCGACGTGTCGTACCACTTGATGGTGTCGGCACCGGTGATGGCCACCACGATGTCCTGGTACCCGTTGCCATCGATGTCGGTTACGAAGACCGACTCCGGTGCGTTCTGGTCCTGGTCCACGTAAAGGCCCACCCACCCGGACTGAGCAGGGGCTGAACACACAATGGGGAAAAAAGTGTGAGTCGCTTGGCCCGAAGTCCGACCGTTGACGCACACATGCGCCGCTGTAAGGCGAGGACGTGTGCGCACCCGAGTTGTTGTTGCCCGAGGGCAGGGTGTGGGTGGCGATGACGAGGTTGTTGTAGTAGAGCGTGGTGGCGTTCTTCGACTTGTCCGCCGTAACCACGTCCATGTAACCGTCGCCGTCGATGTCGGTACAGAACACCTGGACCGAGCCTACACGAAGACACACGACAACGCGATCAGCACCGTGCAGCTGCCAACGAACCCAACCAATAGCTTCGATGGCCGAGAGGGCGTACCCGTGGCGGTGGCGATGACATTCGAGGCGAAGGCGGTGCCGGAGCCGCTGGTGTTGTTGAGCCAGACCAAGTCGCCGGTCGACGACGCCAGCACGAGATCCGTGAATCCGTCCTTGTCGAGATCCGCCGCAAAAATAGAGTCGACCGGGCCTGCAAAGAACGAAGATGAGTCCAATCCAAGATCTCATAAGAGAAGTGCAACGGAGCCAGGAGGTCAGCCGAAAACGTACTGCCAGAGTAGGTGACAGCGTTGATGGTCCAGCCGTTGGGCTGCACGTTGGTGATCTGGTTCTCCAGATACGCGATCGCGTCGCCAGCGGCGACGATGTCGGGCTTGTTGTCGCCGTTGATGTCGGCCACGAACAGGCTCCTGCAATTGACAACAGGGGTGAGAAGACGGACAATTGGTTTGATTTGCGAGAAAAAGGTTGAGCGAGAGAGCAGAGTGTGGTCCGACCTGGGAGCGGAGATGGCCGCATCGAGGATCGTGTAGTGAGTCCAGCCGCCGACGTTGTTCTTGAACCAGTGCACCTGGTTATCGGTTTCCGAGGCGGCCACCACGTCAATCCTGCCATCACCTTCAAGAACAACAACAACAACAAGACGTGATGTGATGTGAGACATGAGCCAAAGCTTTGGCTCAGCACAAACCAACAGTTGAGAGGATGAAAAAAGTTATACCGTTGAGGTCGGCGGCGAAGACGGCCGAGGCGTCGTTCACGGTGCCGAGGACGGACGCGGACCAGAGGCCGTCACCTTGGTTGCTGAAGTAGACGACCTTGTTCTCGGTGGCGTAGGCCACTACGACGTCTTGCTTGCCATTCTCTGCTCCAAAAAAAAAAACAAGGTCGTGAAGAGATCAGCACAGTGGGATCGAAATAATCTGCAGAAGCATCAAGATGGAGGGTGGCCCGCAACTGTTGAAGTCAGCAGCAGCGATGGACTGGGGACCACGGTAGGAGCTAGAGATGGTCCTAACGGACTGACTAAATTGTGCGGAGCCGATGCACTCCTTGATAGTTTCGGGATCGAGCGGGAGATCCCTTTTCTTGAAGCTGGGATATGAGAATGATCATGACCTTAGAATCGGATAAATAATCAAGGATAGAATCACAAAAGCGTACCTTTGTGTCTCTGGAATTGACGTCGGCAAGAACAATGTGAAAATCAACGAGATCAGAATGAGGAATTTTCAAAATGGATTGCGCTGCAAGATGGATAAAGTACCTCGGAAATCATTCTCCTGTCCGAAGGACAAACCGAAGAGTGCACACACTACAAGGCACACCACAAGGGCGGTTAATTTGCTCATTCTGTTTCTGTTCCTAGGCTACTCGATGTGATCTCGTTGTCGAGAAGATCTTGCTCGATTCTATGATCAGAGAACAAAGGTCCTTTGTTTCAATCAATCGACGATGCAAGTAGAGACCTTGGCGATGGTTATGGCGCGAATCAAAATCGAAATTAAAAGATTAAAATGGTGGAATTCGTGAGTGCCATAATGTCCAGAATTTCGCCCTGCGGGTCCAATCGAAATACAACTCTAACTCCGTGAAGCGGGCGCTGACGTCAGCACGCGCAAACTGCCCACCTCCAGAAACGGAAAGTGAAGCTCAAAAAGGCAAAACTGTTAGTTGGTGTTTGGCGCCAGAGAGGAGAGCCAGAATCTAACTACGTGCAGTTCACCTTTCACGCGGCGGACGATACTCAAACATTGTACAAGATGAACTCTGTTCTTACATCTTCACTCCTTCTGCTCATTCTGGCAATCTCCGCCTTTGCTCAGGAAGGTTTGGCCCTCAACTCCATCTACAGACACAAGTCGTGCTTCTCTCACAATCAATGATTGATGATGATTTGCAATCCCCCCCCCAACCCACGATGTGGAGTGCAGAAGAGGTACACGTCTTTGATGAGCGCAGGCAAAACACGGGGGCCATCGCCGGTGGCACGATCGGCGGATTCTTCGCCCTGCTCTTCCTGCTCACTCTCGTCGGCCTCATCGCGGTCATCACCGCCTGCAAGCTGAAGAACGGCGGTGGAGGCGGCGGCGGCGGCCGCAGCACCCGGAGCGTGTCGAGCCCCAAGTCGGAGGCGGCCAAGAGCCCCAACACCCCGGCCTCGATCCCGGCCATCGGCCAGCAGAACGATCTCTACGGCTCGCCCGACGAGTAATCATCATGTACACATATGCGCCCTCTTCTCCACTCTTCTTCCTCTCCCTCCTCCAGCTTCATCTGTTTGGCCTCAAAACAACGTTTCTATTAGCCATCATGAGCTGCGAGCACACTCGAAAGGGTGTTGGAGGAGAGAACCTGCGCCTGGCGTAGCTGGTTCCCTCCTGAACTCTCGTGATGAGCGACGCTTCACCAGAATGCCGCGTAGGCGCCCTTCAGCCCCAACTGGATGGTCCACGCAGGTGAGCACCTGTAGGTGTGTGCCGCAAAGGGGAGAGATTTGTACCAGCAGCGGGCCGCCTCCTTCAACAAGAAGAGTGGTGAGTGTTGAAAGAAGACACGAGTGGAGCGGATGGCGACGTACCAACGAAGAGCCGGGTGAAGGTGGGATCATAACAGTGAGTGTACACAGCATTCGGAACGGGCTGGTTGTGCTGCACCAAGAACATGTGTGGGCACAAACGAGCAGTACAGGGCGACTGCGTTGCTTCGTACGTTCTGGGCGAGGTAGTTCCGATACATCTCGTCCTTGGCCTGACATGATCTCAAGGTGTCAGCCGCGACAGTTGTACGCGATTGAGGATAGTGACGTACGATCCAGCCATCACCCAGGGTGAGGTAGGGCTGCTGCGAGTGCTTATCGATCGGTCGGTACTTGTCCGCGCACATGTCGTAGAACGCTAGACGACCCATTCCTCCTCCTACCACGAAGATGATCATCCTCCATAATATACACATCAGTTGATGGACAAGATATACCGATGGAAATGGTCTTCTGGCCTAGGAAGTTTAGCGAGCGGACGCCTGTGTGCAGAGGAGAGGATGATCAGGCTCCAACGATGTCGATATAATGCCTGCATACCCCACTCCTGATCCACCGAGCGGATCTGGTTGATGACGACGCCGGACCGCCGGTCGATCAGCGTGATCCAGTACTGCGAACCAACAGCTGCAAAAGACTGGGCTTTAGCGCTGAAAGCGGCGTTACGGGAGTAAATCTTACCAACCACGTCATGATCTTCTTGTAGGGACATACAAGTCAGGTCGTTCGTATCCTCCAGTGGTACGGTGGTGATCTGTAGAGCAGGGCACAAGGACAGTTCAGCACACCGAAGGGGGAAGGCACTCCTGAATCGGGAGCCGTACCACGTCCAAATTGGCCACATCCCACACCTTGATGCACCTGTGAAGGAAAGGTCAGAAGCGCCCCACTCGCGCCGAGTACTGGCGTATTACCCCTCGCTGCCTAGAGTACAAAACGACTGCAAGACGAAGCACGTCAGCTACAGACCACCCTCAGTGTGCATCACCTCAACGTACGCCGGCTTTACGGTTATACTGTGAGAAGAAGGGTCAGCAAGCCGGAGAAAGCTACTCAAAGAGGGCCAGGCAAACCTTGAGATCGCGCACTTTGAAGGCATGCTCGCGCCTTGTGACCACGGACTCAAGTCGCGGGAGAGTCGCGTCACACAGGGACGTCGACCTCCCCTCGTTTGCGGGTTGGTCGGTGTTGCATCGCCACACCTTGACTGTTCTGTCACGAGAAGCTGTACAAGGGGTATTAGTCAGTGGCCAGACGAGTAGCGCTAGGTTTGTGAGCGAGCGTACAAGAAAGCAGCGTGTCTTCGCTCACGAACTCTGATGCGAGGTATGCATCGCGCAACTGTGAGTCGCCCATAGACATGAGTCTGCTGTGTCGTGTTACCTGAAGAGAACACCCAATCGTCATGTCCCTGTGAGAGCGAAGGACATCAGTTCCTCCTCTCAAGCGAATTGAGAAGGATATGTTACCGATAACACTGCGACCGGAGTGAAACTGGGCAATGACACGAGCAGCATGTCAGCGGCCGAAGCAGCCTACAGAGCGATGAGTAGCGTAAGTGGTTCGCTCTGACAGAGGCAAGGGCGTTCAAGGAACGTGCGCCAGTTGCCAGGAGACTGCGGTTGTCGTTGAAACTGATGCGAACAGAAGGCCACCAGACGATCGAACAGTGAGATTCATCAACGCCAGTGGGTGAGGAAGGCGAACAACCTGTGAATACCGCACTGGTCGGCGAGTGGCGCGTGTGTAGTGTCGTGCAAGGGAATGTGCGTCACGCGTGGAGAGCGGGGACCGCAGACGAACAACTGCAGCACGAAGCGAAAGGTTGAGCTCCTCTCCCAAGTGGATGCGCGATAGTACCTTGTTGTCCTTTGTGCCGAAGACCACGGTATCGGCGTCCAGCCACGCGGATGCAAAGACCTTCACGTTGACCAAAGAGTGCGTCTGTCGCTCGGGCTTCGAGAAGGTGCAAGAAGAAGAACGTAGAAGAACCGCACCTTATCGAACCGGTAGCGCTCCACAGGAAGCTTTCGCTCGCGTAGAGAAAGTGGCAGCCTCTCCACAAGACCGCTACGCACCTCCGCCTCGCGCCGAGCAGGAGACGGTGCACCCAGTTCGCGCGACCTCAGAAACTGCGGCACAGTTCGACTCGGCGAGCTGGCAACGATATATTCATTGGCACTCATCGCCTTAGTCGCTTCTGCTTCGTGCCACCGTGAAACGCAAGATGAGAGCCAGGACCCGTTGCCATCTTTGCCTGCGTTTGGTTTTATTTCCCTTTTCTATTTGATTTTCTTTCATCTTTGGCGCCATTTTCCTGGGCTTGCGTATCTAGCCAGAAGATCGAAAGGGAGGGCGAACATGTCGAATCCACAACAGAATTACTACTATTACGCCACCCCAGCCGTGGTGGGGCAAACGCCCAACGCGGCGCAATGGGGTGCCACGGGCACGGCCTACGGCTACGGTGGGAATCCTAGCGCTACTGCGGGGACACCTGCCGAGGCGATGTACCAACAACAGCAACAGTACTGGGCGGCGATGCAACAGCAGGCAGCCATGTACCAGGTACATGCGCCTTTGTTGAGGGCATTAAGTGATAGAGATAATAAGAATCTCATTTGCACGCAGATGCCGGCTATGTATCAGTACGCTGTGCCTGCCGCAGGAGCTGCCCAGCCAGCACACGAGCAGGCGGCGCCCACAGACGACTTTGGCGAGTTTGCTTCCGCTGCTTCTGCAGACGCGGCTCCCTCCGCCTTCCACACTACGGGCTTGGCCTCTGCGGTTCCCTCCTCCTACTCTACCTTCGGCTCGATGATGGGTGCTTCGCTCCCTCCTCACGCTGGCCTCACTCCGACACCTGCTGCACCTGCCGGCACCTCTTCCTCTTATTCGTCTGCCTCCGCCTTCTCCTCCTTGAGTGCCACACCTTCCGCTGGTTCGTCGTCCGGGACAGTGAACAGCTTCTTCTCCTCCATCATGAAGCCCGCCGCATCGACTGCTCTCGCCCCTTCGTCGTCGGCTGCTCCCGCACCCGCGCGGGGACCTAGCCTCAATGCACTCGCCAGCGGACCTCCTCCAGCAACAGCTGCTTTCCGTTCCGGGCCACTCGCCTCGGCTTCGCTGCTGGAACCCTCCGTTAGCGTTCCGGCCTCTTCCTTTTCTTCTCATTCTGCTGCTTCTCTTTCCGGCGAGTTCGAGGATTTCGTTTCCGCGCCCAAGGCACCGCTCAGCAGCGGCGCACCCCATTCCTCCCAGCCAATGGTAGGTCAACCTGCGGCTGTTGATGCTGCTTCTCAACCGCCGGCGGCAGCGCTCGCGCCTCTTGCACCCTCTTCCTCCCCAGCTCCTGCTTCCGCCGCCTCCGATTTTGATCTGTTCTTCTCCGCCGCACCGGCCGCGTCATCTACGAGCCGCATCGCCACGCCACCTGCTTCACAGCAATCGTCGGCACCGTCACTTCTATCCGCCTCCATGCCGAGCCCCAGCCCACCGGCTTCCCAAGTCTCTGCTGGACTCCCGAGCAATGGATTCGATGAGGACTGGACCTTTTCGTCCTCTGGTCCTAAGGCCGCGTCTACGCCATCGGCGCCGAGCAAAGCGCCCGCGGTTCAGGCGCCTTCGTCATCGAACCTCGATGCGCTTATGCACAAGTTCTCGAACATCGAGAAGAGGACGCTGGCTGGGGAGGCGGCAAAGAAGCCCGACCAGGTCAGCCAGCCAGCACAGCCGGTCACTCAGGTACCGCCCGGACAGCGCGACGCTCAGTCGGTTACGGTCTGCTAATTTCGTGTTTCGTTTTCTCCCCTCAACAGTCGGCAGCCACGAAAGCGCAGAGCACGCGAGCCTTCAACTGGAACGACGACTCGTACAAGAATATCTTCGCGAACATCGCCACCGAGGCACCGCAACCCAGCGCAGCACCGACTGCCGAAGTCGACGACTTTGGCGACTTCGTGTCCGAGCGTGCAACATCATCAGGTTCTCGCCCAAAATCAGATGTCAGCGACTGTGTCTCGAGGGATGCTGACCTGTCCTTGCTGCAGCGGATGCTCTAGGATTCAACGCGTCTGCGTACCCGGTCGTGGCCAGTGCCAATGACTTCGCCAGCTCAACCTTTGCAGTACCCTCTCAGCAGCTGGCCGGCCACCAACAATCCTTTGAGACCGCACCGCCCGGCTTTGCTGCTGCGTTCCCGCCCGCCGCGGCCTCGGGCATGTCGGTCAGCGACTACAACATGGCCGCCTACCACCACATGCTCGCCGTGTCGGCGGCAATGATGCCCTACGCGACTCAACAACAGCCCACTGCGCCCGAATCCGTGCCGATGTCGGCACCATCGGCTCAGCCCAGCCAAGCGGAAGACGACGAGTGGACGTCCTTCGCGTCGAACCCATCCGCGGCCGCCGAACCTCCCGCGGCTGCGCCCGTAGCTTCGGAGCCTGCTTCCTCCTTCTCCGGCCTCTCGTTCGGCCCTCCCTTGTCTTCTTCCGCAGCTTCGTCGTCGTCATCGTCCGTCCCGCCCTTCGCCGTTTCCGCCGCTCCACCGATGCCCGCGTCAGCTCCCGCGGCATTCCCGTCGCCCAGTTTGATCGCCAACGGCGGTGGTATTCCGCTGCTGCCCTCCCCCGACGTCGCCCGGGCGATGGAAGCCGAAGCACGCAAGCATCACCATCTCGCCGCCGACGGATCGGCTTCGTCCGAGTTTGGCAGCTTCGCGTCGTTCGACAATGGCTCCGCGGCTGCCGCACCGGCCGGTGAGAAGGCCAAATCGGCCCGCCCGGGCCAGGTGGACTGGCACGAGCAAGCCATGCGACAGACCCTGGTCCATCTCCAGCAAGGTTTGTCCAGCGCCGCTCTTCTCTGCTCGGCGTAACGCTCAACCCTCGCTGATCTCTCCCTCCCCTTTCCTTTCACGCACCAGGCTCGGTGATCTTTCAGCAGCTTGTGGAGGTCTCCAACGCGGCCATGCTCTCCTCGACCCTCCGTTCGGAGAAAGTTGACGCCTACCTGCTCGGTAAGCCACCATGTGTGTCGTGTGTGTCGTGTGTGTGTCGTGTGCGTCGTGTGTAGTGCGTGAATCCTGCACTTAACTAACAACGTTCCATGATCAATGCAGGGTTGTGCGAGGTGTACAAGATCGGGAGGCGCGTGGGAAAGAATTGGGAGTCGGACATGGCCAAGGAGCTGGCTCTCGAGATCGACACCGCGTGGGTGGTGTTCAAGGAGGTCATCGCCGGTCTCAACTTCAAGCCCTTGACCGACCTCCAGCGGTGGCAGGAGCAGCTGGAGAAGAGCGACAAGCAGGCCTGGTCTGGCCGCTCGCGCTGCCCGTTGTGTCTCGCCTCCGTGACCCCGCTCGACGTCCAGCTCTCGCTCCAAGGCTCGCTCTACCACGCCCCTTGCGCCAACTTCTACTCATCGCTCCGCCAGATCCCCTCCAGCTGATGATCAGAGGTACGTGTAGAGCCTATTTTTTATGTGGCTTTACGAAATAAATACATATTCTGTATTTATCCTAATCGGAGCAAATGCGAGTATTAAAAATGTACAAGAATAAAATAATAAAGAAGTGGAATGAGAACTTGCGCGAGAAGAAAGCATGATCAAGATGGAGGCGTAGGTTGTTGTGTCTCAGGGATGGTGCTCAGCTTGCAGGTTGGTCGCGTCTTGCCCCGCCGCGCGTAGCGCCTGGTGGGCTGTTGGGCCGGGACGACTGGCGTCAGCGGATCGGCGACGTGTGAGAGGGCCAGCCTCTTCGTGGATGATGCCGAGGGTTGGGCAATGGATGAGCGAGATCGGCTTGGCGGGACGATTATGGAAATGTCCATTGTGGATGACGAGAGAGGATCGATGAACGAGGCTTCCACTGTGTTGTGGTGGCGATTCGTCGCCATGCCGATGACGCTGACGTCGAGTTCGAGCCGCAGCGGGCTCTTCGCGCCGTGTCGCTTCTTGTTGTGTTCCGGCGCTGGCGAAATCTCCTCTTCGGCTAGCTCGAATGTTTCATTGTTGAGGATGAAGTCGACGTTCTCCTTCTCGCGCAGCAGCGCACTTCGATGCAGCGGATCGGCCTTGAGGGCGATGCCCGGGATGGCGGTGGCGCCGGCGCCGCCACAAATCTTGGGGTTGTCCGGGTGCGCGCGCTCGACCTCCTTCTCCCAGCCGGCCAGCTCGGCCTTGGTCATCACCCGATGGTTGGTCTCGCTCCGAACGAACTTCTCGGTTCGCTTCTTCTTGTGATAGACGAACAGCTGCTGGCCTTCTCGGCCCTTGCCGATCTTTTTCTGTTCATCCTCCTCACTGATGAAGACGAAAAGAGATTAGTTAAACCGTGACTCCAGTGTGATGAGCTTGAGAGGAGTGTAAGTCGAAGAGAGCGTAGATGAAGAGGCTCACCTTCTATCTCGCCGCTTAAGTCTGTAGTTATTGCGTGGTGAGATTCGCAGCAGGTCCGGCCGTCGTGGAGATCTCAGCATGTGTCTCATCTGCTCGGGATTGGGAAGCAACTCCATCTTTCTACAACTTATGTTCTCCTCTCTTCTTCTACTCCTTCCTGACTCAATCCAACTCGCCAATCGCGTTGAAATGTGCTTCGCCGACGGACAACACAACGCGTGCTTTGTACCGTTTTTGCACCGGTTCTGTTTCGCGCCAAAACGCCATGTCTACATTAAATGGAACAACGGCAAAATGGCGCTGACGTCAGCCTGACGTGGCTGTGGGAGGCTTGCACGAACACCACTGGTGAACGAAAACAAGAAGAGGAGGCGACCAGGGTGATAGACGAGTGAGCGGCCGAGATGAGTAACAAGCAGACTGCATCCTACTTCAAGGCCGCTACCAAAGGCAACCTCAAAAAGATCAAAGCCCTGCTCAAGAAGGTGCGCCACTCGAGATCTTGCCAAAGATGGGCTACTTGGAACCTTATTTTAAAATGATATATTTTGCATTAAATTACAGGGCACGCCGCTTGGCGCTCAAGATGCGGAGGGACGCACGATCCTGCACATCGCCGCCGAAAATGATAAAATGGATTTAGTCAAATTCCTCATTGAATACAAATTCAATCTGGATTCGCAAGACAACCAGGGACAGACAGTACGCACACACTCTTCACCAACAGGTGTCGCAAGAATGAGCTCATCTTATTTCTCTCTGGGCCTTTCGTGTTCTGCGTTATTGTGCTGTGCTGTTGTGTCGTGTGTGTCGTGTGTGTCGTGTGATGTGGTGTCGTGTGTGTGATGCTATGTGTTTGCGAGTGCAGGCGTTGTACAGGGCGGTGATAGCGCGGAAGGAGGCGATGGCCTACTTCCTCATCCGCAGCGGAGCCAATTCCGACATCCCCACAAAGCACGGCCACACCGTCTGGGACAAGAGCGACCAGTACCTCTCGCGCAGCGCCACCCAACGCATGCGCAGTACCGCTCGCCTCTCTCTTTGCCTCCCCACCTTTTGTTTATATGCTTTTATTTATTTAATCTATTAATTATAATTATATTCGATACTATTAATTCTGAATTTATTTATGAGGAAATATAAATCAGGAAATAACAATTCAATTTAATTCTCTGGTACGATTACAATTGCAGGCGAGGCTGCGATCCAGCGATCGAAAGCGCCGCGAGTCTACTACTACCAGGAGCCGTCGGCCTCGACCGCCAAGTGGGGCGACAAGGTGGTCAGCCTCGCCGATGCCTCCGGCGCCGCATCCTCTTCCTCCTCATCTTCATCATCCGCCGCTCCCGCGACCGTCGACGCCACGCCCGCGCCCGGTTCACCTGCGTCGCCGCAGCCGGCCGTCGCCATGCCCAACATCCAGCCCACTGCGCCCGGCGCGCCCACGTCGGTCACAGGCCTCGCCCCGGCCATGGGCCGACTGAGTGTCGCCGGCGCCCAGCCCGTCACCGCATCACCGGCACCATCGCCGGTGGCGCAGGTGCAGTCGCTCTCGCCCGGCGCCCTGTCGCGGTCCGTCGACCAGCAGCGCGCGCCGTCGCCCCAGGCCCAGCCGCCGCCGGTCGACCCGTTCGGCGGCAGCGACATGGGCACCCGGCTGAATGCGGCGGCGGCGGGCGTGGCGGAGCTCGAGTCGGCGCTGGAGGAGATGGTGGAGGCCATGTCACACCTCGCGCTCGGCGCTGCGTCGGTGCCGTTCGGCGACCAGGAGATCCTCCTGCTCAACTCGTCGCTGGTGAGCTTCTCGAGCGGGCTCCGCGCGCTCAAGCGCGCCAGCCAGCAGGTCGGCGGTGAGGTCGAGTCCGCGGCCCAGCGCGCCATGCAAAGCGTGTCGGGCCTCTCCCTCGTCCTGCGCCAAATCAACGGAGATCCCGGTACGTGCGGTGTGTGCGGTGTGTGCGGTGTGTGTTGTGCGCTCACGGGCAGATGCAACGCAGGAGCGATAACGCCATACAAGAACCTGGGCGACATGGCCAAGCGAGGCACGCATGCGGTGTCCAACGTCCAGTTCTCGCTCGTCGGTCAGATCGGCGCCGAGACGGCGTCGGCCGTGCAGGAGACCGCGGTGGCCACCAAAGCGCTGCTGCAGGCCGCCCTGCAGCCCACGTCCGACATCGCCCTGCTCAAATCCTCACGTCTCGCCGCCGCCAACGCCATCAACGTACCCCTGTCGTGTCGTGTCGTGTCGTGTCGTGCGTGTCGTGCGTGTCGTTTGTGCTGAAAGCTGACAACAATTACTACAGTTGATGCGGGAGGTGTATCGAACGATGCTGCGAATGGGTAACACGCAGGGCCAGGAGCAGGTGGGCGAGGCCGGCTGGACCATCGGACGCATCATGGAGGCCCTCATCATCTCCGCCAAGACCGCCTACTCCAACCCCCAGGACCAGGTACCCCTTTACACCGTCTGCGAGTTCACCGCGATTGCGTCGTCACGCCCCGACCCTAACCTAACCTTCCGCCAGGCCGCGCGAAGCAACCTGGCCGCCCTGGCCCGAGCCCTCGCCGAACAGTACCACAAGCTCTCCACCCTTTCCTGTACCGACGCCTGCCTCCCTTCATCGCTTTCCTTCGTTTGGTGGTTGAGCGGCTAATCTCTTCTCGTGTCGTGTCGTGTCGTTGGTCGTGTCGTGTCGTGTCGCGTGTCGCGTGTCGTGTTGGATCGACCACACAGCACAACAATCGACGATTGCGGATATGAACGCCGGGGGCGACGAGTCGGCCCACTTCGCTGTGGCCCTGCGACAGCTCGCTGCGGCCTCGGCCCGCTTGTCCTCGCCCTCCGCCCCCGCCCCACCACCCCAGCCGCGCGAGCGACAGGCCGCTGCCCTCATCGCTCAAGTCGTACGTGTCCCCCCTCCCCAAATCACAACAGCTTCGCCGTCGACGCTCACCACAGTGTGCTGTGCGTGTCGTGTCGTGTGTCGCGTGTCGCGTGCGTCGTGTCGTGTCGTGTCATGTCGTGTGTCGCACAGGCGGCGGAGCTGAACAACAATGTGTGCAAGGCGCTGGTGGAGCCGATCGACCCCGGGCGCGTGATCAAGGGCGCGCGAGAGGCCACAGGCATGGCCACGCAGATGATCTGCATGGCCCTCGTCACCGCCAACGCGCTGGGCGGCCAGGAGCCCGTCCTCGCCGCTCAGATCAACCTCGCCACCAAGACCGCCGTACGCCCTTCGCCCCCGCGCCTGGTTTCGCTGTAGCCTTAGCTGACCGTGAGTGTGTGCGGTGTGTCGTGTGTCGTGTGTGTGTTAAAAGGCCTATTTTGTGACACAAATCAAGCTTTGGACCAACGCGCGAGCCCTGCGAGTCATGGAGCCACGAAACGCGCTCGGGCTGGCCCACGCCATGCGCGCACTCGCCGCCACCCTCGCCCTCTTTGCCGAGACGCGTCTCTTCTGAGCGCAGCTCTCGCTGTACTCTCCGTGTCCCACCACATTATCATTAAACATAACAACATAACATAAATCCCAGATACTGATTGGCCAACTGGAGTTAGTGTCAAGTTGGTTTCAACATGTGCCGTTGGCGGAGTTGCAATAAGTGTGATGGAATCCAATCGAAAGAAAGGGCTGGGTTGGGCGAACTGAGCATTCCGTACGTGCCTTACCTTTGTTTGGTGTCACGACCGCTCCCCGAAGAGAGTGTCACGCCCTATAGCTGCTGGAGATGGTGGCCTCACGGGTGCACGTTGAGCTCCTCCTTGCGGCCACCTCACCATCCCCTGGGCTTTGGTTCCTTCTTTCGTTGGCTTCTCTCCTCCGGTACCCACCACGAACTACATAAACCTGCAGTCATGTTGTAGCAACATCATCATTACCAACAACACAAGCGAACAACTACAACAACACCGAAACCATGTCCAACTTCAACACTACCAACACCACACCACGACCGTTCCCTTGGCCGGTAACGGGTTGAACAACCTGGGAGCAACCTCGGTTGGCCAGTCGCCGCTGCGCCCATCGACCACGCCCATCGGCGCCACCACCGGCGGCCTGCTCAACACCACCATGCCCCAGGCCAGCGGCGCACCAGGCAACTTGCCGATCGGCCAGTCGACTCTCCACCAGTCGACCACCACTCCCATCGGCGCCTCTCCCCTAGGTGCTGCTCCCTTGGCTAGAACCACCACGATGCTGCCGGCCACCGGTACCGGCCTCATGGGACACAACGACCACCACCACCACCTGTCCAAGCAGGAACGCAAGGCCCTCAAGCATGGTCACGGCGTGACCGGCGCGAGCATGCCGCTCGCGGGCGCCGCCGCCGGAACTGGTCTTGGAACAGCCATGCGTGGTGCGACGACCAGTGTGGTGGAGCACCAGCCCATCGTCGAGCGCGAGGTCGTCGTGGAGCGGCCGGTCGAGGTGCGCCGAGAGCACCACATCCAGCCGGTCATCCACGAGCGCGAGCACCGCATCCAGCCCACCATCAAGACCCAGATCACCACCGAGCGGCGCGTCCTCGAGCAGGACCGCACCACGATGCTGCCGCCCGTCGTCGAGAAGCCCTTGATGGGCGCTGCACTCACAGGCACCACCGGCCTTTCCGCCCATCAGCACCAGCCCCTCGCCACCACCGCCGGTGCCCATCATGGTGGTGGTGTGGGCGCCCTCGAGGCCGAGCGGCGGCTGTCGACCACGGCCGGCGCGACCACCCTGCCCGGCGAGCGCTACGGCACCACCGGCACCACGACCACAGGCCACCACCACGAGCAGCAGCACTCGACGGTGGGGCAGAAGATCAAGGGCACGGCCAAGGAGTTGGCCGGCACCATCACGCGCAACCCGGTCAAGAAGGAGGAGGGCCGCATGCTCAAGCACGGCATGGCCGATCCCGCCATGGCCGCCACCCACCCCACCGGCACCCGCATTTAAGATCAATGCCAATAGCCTTGGGCAACATGCCGCCCCCTTCATGTTTCTGGTTATATTAGAAGAAATGAAGAAATACAGTATATCCATAGATATAGATGTTGATGACGTGTTGGCTTGGTGTGTGGGTGGGCCTTCAATTAAGATTGTGATATGGGTGCGGTTGGGGGGCGGTGGTCAACTTGCACTGCCCAGCGAGCAGCGAATGCGGCGGCCGCGCGAGCAGGAACGGCCGCCTGATGATGATCACCGGCAATGTCTGTCCCGACCACCCCTATTGGTTTCACCCTATTGTTTCACCTTCTGCAAGCAGTCCAGCGCACGGTTGTGCCGGCTGTGAACGGGAGTGACTCGCCATCATTGATGAATCGCCATCATCTTGTTGAGCTCCATGCGCGTCTGCGCGTCTGCTGTCACAGTCGCATTCACGGCGGTGGCCCTCTCTCAATCTTATTTGTTCCGTTTGCAGGTTGCGCTCGGCTCAGCGCATCCATCGCTCGGCGAGACTGGAGGGCGTGGGTGGCGGGCGCGAGGTGAAGCCCATCGTCATCTGCGGCGAACGCACCCGGCCGCCGCTGCCCTGGCTCGGCGACCCGAGTACCCGAATGAGCTCCTCCAGTTCGGCATCTGCCCGTAGTTCAGGCTGCATCGCCCCTACATCGTCTTGCTGCTGGCTCGTTAGCGGCTCGACGAACGCCTGGTGGTGGTGGAGGCAATGGTGCGAATCTCGGTGGTGGTGTGCGGCATCGGGCAGTTGGGTGGTGGTTGTCAACTCGCGGCCGCGGCCGCGGAGCTCAAAGAGCAGCGAATGCGGCAGCCGCGTGAGCAGGTGCGCTCGGGCAATCGCTCGGGCAGTGGGGTCGTTTACGACACGTAGGCCCGGCGTCGTGAGCGGTGCCGACTCTAGAACCTTGTCAACCTGCATGATGAGCCATTGCGCCTGTGTGTGTGTGTGTGTCGTGTTGGGTGTTGTATGGTTAAAAATCAGAATGGGCTCGTGACCGGAGCAGTACCATCTGTCGTTGGCTGTAGAGGACTTGGTGCGTGGTGGACACCCGCACGCTGCGCCCGTCTTTCGTGTCAAAGACGCCGGTCGCCCCGAGGGGCAGGCCGACGGGCGTGGGCGACGGCGTCAGCGCTATCTCCACGAACATTGGCAAAAACTCCTGGTCCGCGAAGCCGAACGAAGCTATCGGCGAGCCGTGCAGCTCAAACTGTTGGTTGGGTTAGTACCATCCCCGCCCACCGGTACCACAGTCAGCCGTCCCGTCCGCGGTGGTGTGAGTCGTGTGCGTCGTGTGTGCGTCGTGTGTGTGTGCGTGTGTGCGTCGTGTGCGGGGCAGGTGAGGGTGGGACGGGCAATGCGGCGGCGTACGGAGTTGTAGCCGAGGAGGCTGCACAGGGACGGTGACGCGTACACGATGATGGGCATCAGGTCGTCCAGCGTCTCGACCTCGTTCATGTGCATGACGACGAATGGACGTCTGTCCAGATCACGCCACGCCCCACGCCACGGGGGTTGAGTACACAGAACATTGCAGTGGGTATACAACAATCGGAGCAGATTGGAAGTCGTGGAAGCCGGGCGGGCGTGTACTGCAAGTCGCGGATGATGAGCGAAGACTGATCGAACGCCCGCAGAAACGGAAGCGTCTGCGCGATGAACCGCTCTACTTCGGCTCGCGACGTCGTGGGCGCCGCGGCCGCGACGTGCGGCACGCCAACGCACCAAGACGACGACTGTGCCGAGGTACTGGCCGGGAGTCCAATTGCGGTGGGATTGCTGGTCGCGCAGCCGCCGCCGCCGCCAGGCAAGACGAAAGCGAAGGCGGGCACGCGGGGCATGTGTGGGTGTGGACGTGGTCAAGTCGGTGGGTTGTGGCGTGGTGGTCGCTCTTCTGGTTGAGCTCCAGCTCCATGCGTGTCTGCGTGAGCTTGATGGTTGGTAATCCTGCTCCATGCGCGCCAGCCTGCGCTCGGTCTCCTTCTGTGTGGTGCACAGCTGGGCGATGGTGTCGTGCAGTCGCTCGTTCTCGCGCCGCATCTCGCGCATCTGGTCCACCACCAGCATCAGCAGCGACCGCAGCCCCTGTGAGTCCTGCTCCTGCTTCTGGCCCGCCGCCGGCGCGAATCGCTGGTGGCCGGGAAGAGACCTCGCCTCGGGCTGTGAAAACGACGCGCACCCCTCGTCTGCTGGTGATGACGATGACCGCGACGGCGACGACGAAGGCAGCGAAGTGGAGCCAGCGTAGGTGGTGGTGGTGGTGGTTGGCGATGCTGAGTTGGCTGTCGTTGTAGGGCAGAGCTGCAGTGACGGCAGGTGTTGGCAGGAGGTGGTGGTGTCGTCAGACATTACCACAGCGTTGGTCGTCGTGGGCCGAATGCAGGCGCGCTTGCTCAGTTGTGGTTGGTGGTGCCTTACTGGTGGTTGTTCGTCGGATGGGGCCTTGCGTGGGCGGCCGCGCTTGCGCGTGGGCGACGGCTGGCAGCTGTCGGTCTTGCCCAGCCGCATGCACCGCGCGCACGGCTGGTTCCTATTTATAATGCATAAAAATATATATATTACAAATAAAATTAAATAAATAACAGATTATATTTTTATTTGTAATATATATTACAAATAAAATTAAATAAATAACAGATTATATTTTTGGTTGGGCGCCTTGGGGGAGTGGCAACACGGACCGGTCGCAAGAGACGTGGGCCAGACGGCACGTTGCGCACGCCTTTGGCCCCGCGGCGCCGGCGCGTTCTGTGTCGGTGGCAGGCTGCTGATGGTGCGAGGACAAGGAGCTGTGGCAGTCCGCCTCCGTCTCCATCTTCTGCCGTGCTTGGGGTCTTCTTTCTTTTTCTGTCTTGTTCTTCTGTTGACTGAGCTTCTTCCTTTTTGGAGGCCGACAAAACGAATCACGTGATCGTGATCGTGACGAGCACCTCGCAACCATCATCATCAATGGGTTTCTTCTCTTTGCGCCAGTCAAAAACAATGGAACTCAACAACAACAAGGCGCCGTGCATCCATCGCTCGGCCAGGCTGGCGGGCGGCGTGTTGGCGTTGTGGTGGGTGTCGGCGTCTTCTGCCCGCACTTGTTCGTGCGCCGTCGCGTCTACTCGGCATTTACCACAACGGCAGCCGCCGCCAGGCCGAGAAATGATTTAATTTTTTGTACTTGTTTCCTTTGGGGGGGAGAAGAGAAAATCGAGGAAAAAGAGAATAAATTACGGAAAGGCGAACAACTGTTCTTCTCACAACAGGGGCTACATTAGACTTGTGAGAACATACACCCATGGCAGGCAAGGCCCCCAACACACGTTCCTATGGAGCTGCGGCTACGGCCCCGCCTCCCTCCAACTATGGAGGGCGAGGCGCATATAATCCAGACAGCCTCTTTTCGGGGGCTCGCGATTGGCAAAATGATGACGTAGAGGTACACCAGCCCGCATTCCCTCCCATCCAAAGAAAACTAACAGTAATTCAATCGATCTTCGACACAATTAATTGCATCCCAATATTCATCACTTCATTATTATGCATTCTCTTTTTAATGCTCACTTTTCTCATCTGCCAGGCGTTGGCTTCAGACCAGCGTTCGCGGCTTCTTCACACAAACGAACGCCTCGACGACCACAGCGACCGCCTCGCCCGAGTACGTTCGGCTCTCTCTCTCCTTCTCTCTCTTCTACTTCTCTGTCCGCCATGAACGGCGTGGTTGGTTAACTTCAACTTCCTCTTCCTCTTCATCGTCGCATTCGTTCTTCGTTCTTCTCACCGGTGGTGTCGCCCTCCTGCGCACAGGCCCACCGCACGGCGCTGCAGAGCGAGCAGATCGGGTACGAGATTCAGGGCCAGCTGAGGGAGGACCGGGAGAAACTCGAACGAGCCTACGGCAAGGTACGTCTCACACCGCACACAACTCACACGCATCGCGCCAACACACACACCACACACACACACACCACACACACACACCACACACACCACACCACACACACACACACACAACACAATCATGCTAATAGCATGTTACATATAATGCTGCAGGTGCAAGATGTCAATGACAACATGAAGACCACGCGAACGATTTTGCTAGGCATGAGCAGGAGGGTGATCACCAACAAGATCATCCTGGTGCTCATCATCCTCCTGCTCATCGCCTCCATCGGCGTCATCATCTACCTCAAGTGGGGCCGAGGGCTGATCAACCAGATCAGCTGAGTTGATACCACCACAACCTCTCCCATGTCCCGGGCCGTGCTTACCATGTAAACGAACGAACGTAAGATTTGGTCACATCCCCGTGTGTCGTGTCGTGTCGTGTCGTGTGCGGCGGGAGAACAAGGTAGCAGAAAGCTTGGCGACAGCCGCCGCTCAGCGTCGACGCCGCCCGCACCATGCTAGGCACCGCTAGGCGAGTGGCTGGTGCTGGTGGGCGGCCGGTGGTGCCGGTGAGGGCAGCGCCCGTCAAGGGCTTCTCGACCACGGGCGGCAGCATTGTGTTTGATGACGCGTCGCTCGGTGGTGGTCTGGGGTCTTGATCAAACATGTAACAAAAATGATGACTACAGTGCGATGGAGTCGTGCCCGATGTAGAACTATGCCCGGTTGTTGGTGTTTCGTTCGGCGAGGTGCTTCTTCATGAGCTTGATCCACCACACGTTGCTGCCCACGACCGCCGCCGTCTGTACCACCAGGAACAGTTGCTTGGCCGGTCAGTGGGTGCCGCACTCCAAAACGTAAGACATTTTCAAGATTGATGGTGATGGTGATGATTGCGGCGGGCGTGCCTCGTTGATGCGAAACTCGAAGGGACCCTCGCGGAACGTCTGCTTGTCCGCCAGCCAGTTGAACATGGCCGCTGCGCAGGAAAGAAGAAATGAGAACAGACGAAACAAGACCTCTCACAATCAATCGAAACAATTGGGAGACGCGAATACCGTCAGTGTAATAGTCCTGTGTGCGCACACGACAACACACGACACGACACGACACGACACGACACGACACGACACGACACGACACGACACGACACATGTAGGAAGCTGTCAGGGAGAGTCAACGAGTAAGAGACGGGAGATTTAGGGGGTGCGCACGAAGGGGTTGAATTCGATGATGCGCACGGGCAAGGGGTCGGCCTGGTCGAGATCGCACGGCAGTATGGCCAAGTCGACCACGTACGACTTGTAGGGCACCTTCTCCCGGAACGACTGCCAGAAGCTCACCAAACTATAGCCCCGTTGTGCGCGTTAATCGGGCGTGTGTGTCATGTGGTGTGGGTGTCGTCTGTGTCGGTGTGTGTCGTGGGTTGGTTACCTGGCTTCGATCTTGTCCTTGTGTCGTTGCAGCACGGGGAAGTAGCAGTCGTAGAAGTACTGCGACAGCGCGTTCAAGCGGCCCTGGTAGACGAAGCCTTGGTGGCCACCAGGGTTGAACAACCAACGTCGTTAGAGACACGCATGACACTCACACAGGGGAACTTGCGGCCATGTACCCCTGAACTGCATGGCGGGCGCGAAGTCGACCCACTGTCGCACCGCCACGCAGAGGCTCCAGGTCCGCTCTCGGTACTCCAGGCGTTTCTGTGTTCATTCATGACATTGTTTCGTTTGTCGTTTAGTCTTTCGTTGTGTTTTGCAAATGATGATTTGGTGTAGTGCAGACAAGAGACGAGGGTGCACCTTGACGTCTTCCAGGGTGCGGAAGGAGATCAGGAGGAGCTTGAGGGCCTCCTCGGCGCTCTCAACCCGCATCGCGCGGTGCAACGCCCTACATACGTGGAAGCTCAGTCTTTACACATACGCGACATACGACACACACACTGCCACACATGACACACGACACACGACGCAGCGAAGATGAATCATGGAGGGTGATCATACGTGTAGAGCGCACATAGCCCGTATTGGTTGCTCGTGATATTGCGTTCAGTTACCTGAAGCAAACAATACACCCCAATGGGTTTCAGCCACACACGACACACACACGACACACACACACAACGTAGGGAGCGAAGCGTTACGTTTTCGATGGCGGCGTCCAGGTGCTGTTGAATTCGGCCGTTGCCCGTGGCACCGTCCTTAGGACTGGGGTACCCCAGCGGGAACGGATGAATCAGAGAAGGCTCAGATCTGAACACGTGGACGAAGTGGCCTGGGGCCAGTCGCGTACCACCGATCGGAGAGTTTCACGAACGCGCCGCAGGGGTGGTCCTCCAATGCCCCCTCGAGTCGTGTTTCTCTGTCCGTGCGATGGTGTGTGTGTGTCGTGTGTGTGCGTGTGTGTGTGTGTGTGTGTGTGTGTGTGTGTGTGTGTGTGTGTCGTGTTGTGTGTGTGTGCGTGTGTGTGACGGCGTGTGCGGTTACGGGTTGGCCAACGCAGTAAAACAAACGTAAATGAGCGGACAAAGGGAGAGAGTGAATGAAGGAGGTGTACAGGTGCTTGAGAACGGGCGATGTGACCGGCGGCAGATCGGCCTGGTCAAGCGACTTGAGCGCCCGTTCCTGATACTGTGATAGCACACGCGTCGACCCGCCGAAGAACATCACGCGTGAGTCGCGCCAAAAGGTGCAGTGTGTGCGGTGGTGCCTGTGCGCGCATGCGTGTGCGGTGGTGCGTGTGCGCGTGTGTGTGGAAGAGAGGAGCGGGCTTACGTCGACGAAGGCCAGGGCCTCCTCCTGCGAGAGCGGGAGGAGGGTGGTGGGGAATGTGAAGTCCTTCAGCAGCGGATACCAATTCTCCATTCCGAACACGTTCCAGTAGTGGAAGTTCTCCCACTTCTCTGCTCCGTCAACGCCGTTAGTTGGAAAAACGCCGCACGACACACCTCCTGCTCACCCGCACGCGCACACGACATAGAAACGCACCTTTTTCGTCGGTTGAGAGGCCAGGCCGGGTGAACTTGCCCTCGTCGGGCTGCACTTCATTTTCGGCTTCGTCGTTGTCGTTCGCTTTCTCTTTTCCCTTTATTGTCTCCTCCGCCGTCGTGCGCTGGCCGGGCGGCGTGGCCTGCACCGTGGGCGCTGTCGTCGTCGTCGCAGCAGCGCGCGACTCCGCCTGGCCCTCGAGCGCGCACAGCACGACGTTGTCGAACAGGTCCTTCACCTTGTCGCCCGTTTTCGCTGAACACTAACACGCTCGCACCAGTAAGCATGGGTGCAGGTGGTAGAAGCTTAACTGGTTTTAAGGTGGCGGCGGAGGTGGCACACTTACTTCGATGTAGCCCCAGGCGTCGAGGCCCTCGGCAACCAGGGCCGCCGTTTCGGTGTCGATGCAGTCCACGCCGCGCTCGCGCAGGTCGGACCGACACCCGACCACGACGAACGGCGTGTCCTTGGCTCTGGCCTGCAGCAGCCCGCACCACTACTCCCCCAAAACAGTCATACCACACGGCACACGACACACGGCACACGACACACGGCACACGACATGAGTGCAACAGATGTGTGCGTGTGCGGTGGTGCGTGTGCGGGGTCTACGCCGCACCTTGTCCTGGATGCGGGCGAGCGCAGACATGTCGCTGAGATCGAAGCAGAGGAGATAGCAATCGGCATCCACGTTTTGCCACATCTCTGCGTGCACAATCCAGGTTAGCGCGCTACGAGGGCGTGGCGTGCGGTGTGGCGTGTGGCGTGTGTTGTGTGGCAGTGGGTGTCGGTGAGTACGCAGCGTACGTGTGTCCCACAAGTGGACCTGGATGGTGCGGTCGCCCACGTTGACGGCGTAGGCGAACTGGTCCATGACCGTGGGCGCATAGCTCTCGGCCGGCGGGCGACCATGGATGTACCGCTGCACCACACTTGTCTTGCCTGCCCACGAAAATAAATCAACAAATCAATGAATCAATGAATCACTAAATCACCAAAATCACGTAATAAATTCAAACAGTAAAGAACAAGGCATCTCACCAGCGAGCGAGTCGCCGATGACCACGAGGCTCACGCTTGCGTCTCCAGCACGCTCCATGAAGTGGTCCTTCCCTGACAGGAAAACAGCGAAAGAAGAACGAGAGCAAAAAAGGGGTTGCACCGAAGGAAAAGTCGCCAGGTAACAACAGATGATGGAGGTGGAAGACGCGGCGGTGTGGGAGCTGTTCGAGCGAGGCTTGGCAGTATGCCACGTTGCCCACTTTCTCTCGTTCTACGCGCAGATAGCGGGTCTCCTCGGCCGAGACGGTCTGCGACCCGTTCAGGAGGCCCTACGCTCCATCCGCGTGCGGTGGAGTCCAGGTACTCCCACCCCCTCTACTCTCTTCAACTTCTTCTCATTCTCTTCTGCATTCCTCATCCTTCTTCTTCCCGAACATGTAGGATGGAGGAAGAGCCTCTACTTGGCGCTCTACAGGAACCCTACGGTGTTCTGGCTGGCATCATCGGATATGGCCCTCAAGGCCGCGTGCGCCCTCGGCGCCCTCGCGGCCGCCCTGCTGGTCGCCTTCCCCTCGCTCCACCCGCTGTGGTGGCTCATCTCCCTCTGCAGGCACGCATCTATTGATGTTTGTTTTTTCCACCTTCTCCATGTTCACATTTTGTGTGTATTCTGAACCTCTACACGACTCTGTAGCCTGTCGCTGGTGACGGTGCTGGGTCCGTTCATCCTGCTCACGGAGCCGATGATGGTGGAGCTCTCCGTGCTGGCCGCCGTGCTCTCCCCGCTCAAGTACACCCACACCTCGCTGCCACTCCTGGCTGCCTACTCCTGCCACCTGCCCTCGGCCGTGCTCCGCCTCTTCGTCTTTCGCCTGATGCTCTCTGCCGGCCTCGTCAAGTGGTTCGGCTCGCCCAAGTGGCGCGACCTCACCGCCATGGAGGTACCACCACTTTGCCACACCGCACACGCGTGCAGTTTCTCCAACGTGTGTGTGTCGTGTGTCGTGTGTCGTGTGTCGTGTGTCGTGTGTCGTGCGACAGGTGCACTACGAGACGCAGCCGCTGCCCAATAGACTGTCGTTCTACTTCCATCTCTACACGCCCAAGTGGGCTCACAAGATGAGCACCCTGGTAGCTCTCGTGGTGGAGCTGCCGCTGTGCTTTCTCGTCTTCTACCCGTCGTGGGAGGGCCGCCTGCTCGTGTTCGTCGCCAATGCGGGCCTCATGGCCATGATCAACCTTACCGGTGCGCACCCAGCGTGCGCCGTGTGAATGTTTGTGGTGTGTGTGTGTGTGTGTGTCTGTGTGTGTTGTGTGTGTTGTTGTGTGTGAAACGAAACTCAGCCTTCGTTCACCAAAGGTAACTACGGCCATCTGGGGTTGACGACTGTGGTGGCCAGCATTCCTCTCCTGGACGATTGGATGTTGCCCAGCTTCCTGCAGCACGCCTCCTCGTCAGGTTTAGCCCTTTTTTTTCACTCCTCGACAATCGTCAGCACTCCAGTCCGTTCGCTCATCTCGTCCGTCACTCACGTAATCGGATAGCAGACAAGGTTACTGCGTCTGCCTGGGTCGAGCTGGCGGTCGTAACCTACGCGGCAGCCTATCTGGTTCTCTCCATCGTTCCCCTGGTCGACGTCACCAAGACCAGGTCACCTCTCTCTTTATGCGGTGGTGCGGTGGTGCGTGCAGATTGTCCCACCCTGAGCCTCTTGTTTTCCAACCGAACCCAGACCGCTGCCGGATGTGGTCTACTGGCTTTACGGGCTGGTGTCGCCCTACTGCCTGGTCAACGTGTACGGCATGTTCGCGGGCCTGCACGACAAGCGGTGGGAGCTGGTGGTGGAGGGCTCCGACGACGGCCAGACCGACTGGCGGCGCTACGGCTTCTACTTCAAGCCCTCCCGCCCATCCCACCTCCCGCTCATCGTCACCCCGCCCACCTACTGGCCTCGGTACTTCTACCACCTTACACATCTTTTCATATTTTGGAATATATAGATAATATAGAATGTCGAAATAATTTCTGTTTTTATATTATCTATTTTATCCCCTGATACAGTTGATTGGTGTAGAGATAGATATATCCTATTCTTATATATATGCAATGTGGATGGATGTGTAGGTTGGATTGGCACCTGTGGATCATTCCGCTGAGTGTGCAAAAGGGCAACCCGCTCCCGCCCGAGTGGTACAAGGCCTTCCTGGCGGGTCTCCTCAAGAACACGCCTGCCGTTCTCGCCCTGGTCCAACACAATCCCTTCACCGATAAGCCGCCCGCCTACATTCGCACTCGTGTACGCCTGCCTTCGTGGGGTGAGATGATAGTTGAGTTGCTGGTGGTTGTAACCAACTCAATCATGCGTGCGCGTGCAATGTTGTGCGTCGTGTCGTTGGTCGTGTCGTTGGTCGTGTCGTGTCGTGTCGTGTCGTGTCGTGTCGTGTCGTGTCGTGTCGTGTCGTGTCGTGTCGTGTCGTCTGCGGTGGGCAGATCTGCGAGTATGCTTTCGCTCAGAGGGGCAAGGGGCGAAGAGAGGGGGACTGGTGGGTGGAGCGGGATCTGGGTGTGTATGGCGGGGAGCTGGCCTACGACCTGGACAACCTGTGGACGCTGGGCATCGACGTGACCAAGCACCTCGACCTGCCCAACAAGGACAAGTCAGGAGTAACCTCCTACAAGGTGAGCATGTAGGCTTTTAAAAGTGTCGCTCTCTCCCAGTATATTCAGTCATGAAAGGGATCGCAACCGGTCAAGGGACGGCCGTTAATCCGCTGCTGGAAGGGGCTTGTGGAGACAGGGTGTCTCTTGAGTGTAACAGCTCTGTTGGTCTAAAGGAGAGCTGTGAGAGACGAAGAACGGGCGGTGAGCGCTCTGTAGACTATGAACCGGAGACAGAGTATGCTACGGTTGGTAATGACTTTTCCTTGTCCCCACCTGACTACATCAACTCTTGACCATCTGTGCATCCCAACAGCAGAGCGAACAGACAATTTATATCTTTGCCGTGCATTGATTGTTATGTGAAAGTATTGTTTTTCAGTTGTTGGGAACCGCTCAGCTCCTCGGAATAGAGGAACGAGCAGGCCACCTCTTTCAGAGGTGTAAACTGTGAACCTGTTCGCTCTTGCTACTAAGGGTTGATTCTTGTACTGCACCTGGTCCTCCACCTGACTACTTCAACGCTGGGCCTTCTTCACTCATTGTGGGACCCTGCTTAGTCAATTGGAGCGTTTTGGCTGAACCGACACAAGCTTCTTTGTCGTGCACCAAGGCCGGGGGAAAAAGAAAGAACGAAACAGAATAAAGAACGAAAGCAAGATCAGCTCGCATTCTGATCATCCCACAATCAAGGAAGCGGGCGTGTGGGGTAGGCCTCAACCAGGCATGGCTGATAGATTGCAGTGTGAGCTTGGTGCCTTTGTCGATGGGTTACTTCGATGGAACCTCCGGCACTGCTCATGGCGGGGGGCGTTGTGTGGTGGCCTCCCGCACGAAGGGGCTCAGGACCTAAAGAGGGTCTTGAGCCCTGTGGCGAGGCCGACGCCCACATCACCCTGCGCCATACTAACCCATGACGCAACCACCAGCTTTTCATCTTCTTTTTTGGTGGACCTGGTGCTCCAGGCTTTCTGCGGCAGCGCCCAGGGCCATGAAGCGCAGTTGTGCGGTGGTGCTTTAAGCGCAATACGTGTCCTTGTTATGATGGTGCAACCGGTGTGCTTGGTGTATCATTATGTGATGACGAGGGGCAGGATTATGTTGTTGTTGTTGAGTTGTTGGGAACCGCTCAGCCCCTCGGAATGGAGGGACGAGCAGGCCACCACTTTAAGTGATGTAGACCATGAACCAAAGACGAAATGCAATGGATGATTAGTACCTTTCCCCACAGGGCCACTGGCCCACTTCAATGCTCTCCACCCTCCACCCATTATGGGACCACCTTCGCCATTCGCACAAAACCACAAAGAACGAAGGAAAGGTTGTTTTGTTGTCGATCGGGCTGGTTTTGTAAGGTGGCTGTGCAAGCGCATGAGCCCAACGACCGTGTGGATGTGGATGAAGAGTTGACAGAGAGAAGGGAAGCAGAAGGCATAAGAGAGGTGCGTCCCGGCGCGGAGACGACCCGGGCGCGGGACTGGCCGCATGTCGCGCGAGTGGTAGTTTGCGGCAGCTCGCTGAGGGGGTAACCCCCGAGCCGGCTTTCGGCAGTGCTAGTGGTGATGAACGTGCTTCCCGGGCGGGCGGAGGTCACTCGCGGCGGACACGCCCAATTCGAAGAGCTTGGTGGCGTGGCGAAAGAGCCGATCGACGCACGTGAGACCGGGTCTCATGAGGCGGCTGTCTCGGCATCGCTCATCGGGGTCGTGTTCGCGTTCGTGTTTGCATTCGCCGCGGCCTTGGGCACCCACTTGGGCGCCTTGGCGCGCATCTTAGATCCGGCGGCCTTGGCCGCAGGACTGATCATCGCAGGCTGCGGCAGCGGCTGCGGCTGTTGCTGTGGCGCCAGCGATGTTGCGTCCTCGCCGTGGCCGTTACCGTTGTCGTGGCCGTTGCCGTTCATTACCTCGACCTGTTCCGCGGAGGTTGTCTCTTCGGCGGAAGAGCCAAACCTGTCCTGTTCCTCATACATGCCCTCGGCCTCGCCCTCGATGACCGGTGGAGGATAGTAGACGGTGCCCTGCATCGGCGGAGGTGCCATGTGGTGGTGGCCTCGGCCTCGGCCCCGTCCCCGTCCACCGCCGCTTTGGTGATCGCCCTGAGTCGTTCAAAGAACGAAGAAGAACGAAGAGTGAACAACGTGGTAGTGATGGCGACGCAGGAAAGAAATGTCAGGCACGCGTGCGTACCATGTACGGGTGGTAGACGGGTGCGGTGTAGAAAAACGGAGGCGGATAGGCGCCGTAGGGGGTGAGCTGTGGGTTCATCATCGTAGGATCGGGGCCACCCGCCTCGGTGGGCGGCGCCGGCGCTGCTGCTGCGGCGGCTGCGGCGGCCATCTGGTACGTCGGCACCGACGCATCGATGATCGCCGGGTCCGGTTCCAGATAGCTGCAATAGTTCGTTCGGCCAACACACGCAAGAAGTCAGTCAGGTCTGCGGGTCTTATTTCGAGCCATGGCATGCGAGCGAGAGAGAGCGAACGAGCCGTACTTGTTGGGTTCGGGGAACTGGCCGCCCTGGGTGTAGCCGTAGGCGGGGAAGGCCGGCGGCGGCGGGTAGTAGGTCGCGCCGGCGCCGTACTCGGGCACGTACGGGCCGTAGCCCATCGGGACGTACAGCGTGCTGGCGCCGTTCCCTGGGAAACCAACCCGACGACGGAAGGAGTGATGAGCGACACGACACGACACACGTGCGCAATGTACGCACGGTACGCGCGCGTGCTTTGCATACCTCGGCCCTTGGGTCGGAATGGCTGGGCGTTGGGCCGGATGGGGCTCGATGCATACCCGCCTGGGGCAAAGTGGGGCGAGTGACCGCCACCGGCGGCGGCAACGGCCGGGTTGATGGGGGCGCCGGTCGACGACACGGCCGCGGCAACAGCCTTCGCCGCAAGCGAGGCCGCTTCGTCCGTGGTGGCCACGCGCTGCGATGAATAGCGCTTCGAGCCACCAGCGACACCATTGCCCATCGGTGATGTGGCGTGATCTGCATGTGTACACGCATGTAACCACGAACCGAGCCTGACGTTTTAGAAAAAGCCCACTCGGCAAGTGGTCGAGCGACGCGGAGGAGAACCTTGTACGGGCTGGTTGGCGCCGGCCTGCTGGGTGCCACGTCCGCCAGAGGGCTGACGCTGTCCCTTGCCCCTGGCGCGCTTGCCGGACTCCCCACGGCCTGCAGCAGGTGAGGCGGCGGCAGTCGCCGAGGGGTGCTGGGCGCCTCCATCAGCGACGCCCGGCTCAGGTGCCGCTGCGGCACCTCCGCCCCGGCCACCACCGGCGGCCTGCTTCCCACGTCGCCTACTTCTTCCCTTCTGTCGACGGGTGCAGCTACAAAGTCAGCCACGCGACGAATGTTTGACACGACACACACGCACACGCGCGACACACAACAAAGCGCTCGAGCCGTTCGTAGTACCCGTCCATCACGCTCCTCGCGCGCGAGTCGCTCGTAGCCGTCGTGCATCCAGATCTCCTCCTGCTCGGCATCGTAGGCGTCATCGGGGCGCTGACGAGGTGGACGAGGCCCGGGTCCCTTCCCGCCGTAGCGGTCGTCATGCATGAAGAAGCGGCCGCGCGGCACGAACTGGGGGTCGTCGGGGTCGGGCTTCTTCTTGTTGTCCTTCCTATGCGGTCCTCCCTCTTCACCGCCTTCGCCCGAGCCGCCTTCGCCCACCACTTGCTCTGCATCTGCATCTTCGGTCGAAGATGGCTGCGTAGTGGGAGCTCCTGCAGATTGATCGCCGTCCGAGGGAGCGACGCGAGTAGCGGGCTGCTGCTTCCGACCTCGCCTCTGCCTGCCCTGTTTCGAGACCTCTTGATGAGCCCGCGGCGGCGGAGGTTGGGTAGCGCCATCTCCCCCCTCTACTGGTGGCGTAATCTGCTGCTGGTCAGCCGTGGCGTTGGCGTCCTCTCTCTTGACGTTACGGTCTCGCTTGTTTCTTGCTGGCCGTGTCCCATCTCCCTTCTTTCCTCGTCCTCTACCAGCTCCCCGCACAGGCGCGGGAGATGAAGATTCCATATCGCCCCATTCCCCCTCGGCCGAGATCGCGGATGATCCCTCTGCAGGCGCGGCATTCTTGGGTCGGTACACGAGCTTCTTCGCGCCAGATTGACTCTGAGTCTGATTCTGCTGTTGCGCCTTGGCTCGTCCTCCGTTACCACTTGATGCTGCTGCTGGGGCGGGTCTCTGCGTAACTCCTCCTCTCCCTCTGCCTCTCCCTCTGCCTCCATCGGTCTCTTCCTTCTTGCCAGTGCCGGCAGCGGGCGTAGGCCTCTTGGCGATTGCCGTGGGCGCAGGCTTGGTGTTCTCCTCATCGCTGCTGACGTCGCTGTCATCTTCGGTGTCTGTATCGATCTGGTCAGAGTCGCTCTGTGATTCGGAGGCGGCGCCTTCCTCGCCTTCATCCTCTTCGCCTCGTGCTCCCCTGCGTCTAGCCAACACGGGCGCCTCATCTTCACTTTCGCTATCAGATGATCCCAATGGCGAGGCCTCGCCCTCGCTTTCCTCCGAGTCGGACGAATGGGGTTCCAATCCTCGCCTGCGCATGTCGATTTGTCTTTGTTGAGTGATGGTTCCTTGTACTGTACAGGAGATGAAACGCAACAGATGGCACTTGGTTGCTTGGATCTTGTTTTTATTTCGATTTTCGATTTTCCAAGCAGAATTATTTTCTTTCTTGCGCTTCTAGAGCGATTTCAACACAAACAAGATGAGCTGGAGAAAGGCTGAGCTCGTGATCTCTGGCTACCACAAGAGGTGCTGCACCTGCTCCGTTCTTCGTGTTATTATTCCTCTCTTCCTGTCTATGCCGCGCATTTTCGCGCATTTATGGCCCCGCGATTTTGGATTTTGTAAATGTGATTCTGATGGATGCCAACTGTGGCCGTTAGAGTGGCCAAGGTGGCGCAGGACATTGCCACTGCGGCCGAGATGGTCGGAATGAAGCGGGTGGGTCCCATTCCGCTGCCGACGCGCCACAAGAGATTCGCCCTCCTGCGCAGTCCTTTCAAGCACAAGAAGAGCTACGAGCACTTCGAGATCAGGACGCACAAGCGACTCATCTGGATCGAGGGTCCGCCGGAGCAGGTCCGCAAGTTCATCGATTTTACGGTGGACACGATGGAGCCCATCGCCAGCGTCAAGGTCAGGGAACACAACTACCACCACTTGAGCTCCTTTTACTCTCCGCCCACCACCGCCACCCAGGCCCTGCAAGAGGCCCGCCAGGCCGCCCTCGGCTCCCCATCCACGCCACCCTCCTGAACATTTTGATCAATCCATTAAATGCACAAAATCAAATGGTGTGACTAGGGCGGGATTCGATGCCCCGCCTCACACATTTTTTTAATTAATTGGCCTTTATTGTAGTTCATTATTTAAAATTCTGAACGTGAGTCCGGCAACGTTCGCGCACAAGATCATCCAGAAGAACCCATCTCCCCTACTCGACATAACTCGTCTGCCGCCTTACCTGAGGTTCGCTACTAAACTATCTACATCTCTTTGATTGATTACCCCGTCAGAACAATATATTTTTAATTTAAATGAATACTTGATTATGAAAACAATAAAAATGCTACTGATTTTGAGTCAAATAAATAAATGCAATTATGATAAATTAAAAAAAAAAATAATGTTGCTGTTTTGTGGTTAGGATCAGCACGCATGGACCAAGGCTGGGAGATACTTCTGCAGGCTGACTACCCGGCTGGTGCCCGGCCAGTGGCGGTGGCCCACCACCCCGTCCTGCCACTCGTCGCTCTCGCCTACGACGACTCCCTCATCGAGGTACTCCTCCTTCCCGCTCTTGGCACAGAACGAAGAACGAAAAACGAAAAACGAAGAAAAGAGCGAAGACGAAGAGGGGGGAGGAGACAACTAAGCACCTGGTGTTGTCCGCAGGTGTGGAATGTGGAGAAGAAGGTGGTGATCGCGGCGCTGGGCGCCGATCACTGGACCACCGCAGTGCCGGACAAGAAGGGCGTGAACATCCACTCGCTCACCTTCTACGATTCCTACACTGTTCATCACAAGCTCCTCTCCACAGTACTTCCCACCACCCATTCAACATCGTCCGCGTGTCGTGCGGTGGTTGTGTGTGTGTCGTGTGTGTCGTGCGCCCGTTAACGATTTGATGGCCAACCGATGCAGAGGGCCAACGAGGGTGGCAGCGATGCGGAGAAGCAGTCGGCCGAGGACAAGCCCGAGGGCCGCTGGCTGGTGGTCACCACCGACTCCGTCGTCTCCTTCTTCGACTACCTGGTACCTCAGTCAATCGCGCTCACTCAAATCGTGCTCAATTCGCGCTCGTTCGACGGTTTGTGACAACTCGTGTGGTGCCACAGTCGCAAGCCGTGCGCCACGTGAGCCTGGCCGCGCTGGACGGCAAGGCAGCGCTGACGGTCGACTTCTTCCCTCGATCGTCGGTCATCGCGTTCGCCTGCGCCGACGGCCAGGTGCGGCTCTGGGACTGCGCGCGCTGGGCGCGCACGCTCACGCTGACCTCGACCAGCTCCAAGCCAATCGTCGCCATCTTCGCTCGATTGGTACACCACCTTTCCCTGTGTCGCACACGCACGCCGCACACGCACCACCGCACACGCGCGCCGCACACGCTCGCAAGCAAACTCACACGGGTGTGGGGCGGCGCGTGTTCTCAAGGGTGCGAATGAGATCACGGGCGAGGTGGTTGCGGCGGGCGACGACGGCAAGGCGCTCGTGTTCTGGAAGTGCCCCCTCGTGCCCAATTCGGAGCAGAAGCCCATCCCCTCCTACGACCAGAAGAAGGTTTGATTCCCCTCCGCCCTCCGCGGCCCTTTCATCTCAACGCGTGCGTGTGTGCGTCGTGTGTGTGTGTGTGTGCGTGTGCGTGTGTGCGTCGTGTGTGTCTTGCGTGCGTGCGTGTACGCGCGCGCGGCGGATCAGGGTCCTGATGGAGCGATCACCAGCCTCGCCTACGACGCCTTCACGGATCACCTGGTGGCCTCCTCCGAGAAGTACTCACGCCCCTCCTTCGATTTCGTCAATTCATTCCCGCTCAACGCACGTGTGGTGTTGCGCGTGTGCGTGCGCGCGTGTCGTGTGTGTCGTGTCGTGTCGTGCGTGTTGCGTGTGTGCGTCTCTGTGCGTGTCGTGCGGTGTGGATTGATTGGTGCCAGGTCCACGGTGGTGTGGGGCTTGACCGAGCACAAGGAGGTCCTGCGGACCAAGAACCCGCTCAAGCACGCCATTACCTCCGTCCACCACTTCCCGCCCTACTCACTCTTGGCCTGCGTCAAGGACAGCTCCAAGGTACGCACCCCGCGCGTGTCGTGTCGCGTGTGCGTGTGCGGTCGTGCGCGTTGTGTGTCGTGATCTCAAGCGATGGGGCGGACCAGGTGTACATACTGGACGAGCAGTTCACGGCGAGCACCAACGCGGAGCCGTTCCTGGACCTGGACCTGCTGCCGGCCTTCAAGAAGGAGCTCAAGCCGCGCAAGGTGGTCGGCCTCGCCGTCCACTCCTGGGGCACCCACCTCCTGTGCCTCGCCCGGCCCGGCTTCTTCGTCCTCGCCCCGCCCCGCCCCAACCCGTACCTCACCGGCACACGCACACGCACACGCACACGCACACGCCGCACACGCACACGCACACGCGCGCGTTCTAACGTGTGCTGGGCAGGGCGACTGGTGTCACGGTGGTGCCTCCGCGTCCGTCGGCCGCCGGTTACATCTACTACCTGCGGGAGGGCGAGGCCATCTTCACCCGCGACTTCAACAAGTGCGTCGCCTCCTCTCCTTGGCTCGGCGATGACGATGCCTCCTGACACGGCGGCGGCGACGGGTGTTGGGTGGTGTTGGGTGGTGTGGTGGGGCGCGCGTGAGCAGTAGCAAGGTGGCGAAGGCGCACATTCTGTCCAAGAAGGGCGCCGTGCGTCTGCAGGCCAGCCCTTCCTACCGCCACCTCACCGTCACCTACGACGACACCTCCTTCCAGGTCCCCCCCTCCAATCATTGTTGTTGTTGTATATACGAAACTCACCGCGTGTGCGGTCTGTGCGGTGTGTGTCGTGTCGTGCGCGCGTGGTGCGTGTCGTGTCGTGTCGTGTGTGCGGAGTTCAGGTGTTGGACACGACGTCGTGGCAGTGCGTGCACGAGGGCAAGGCCAAGAGCCTCGCCTGGCGCTCGCCCGCGGACCAGCAACAGGACGTGCTCGCCGTCCTCGAGTCCATCCCTGGTCCCCCCCTCACCGCACACGCACCACCGCACACGCACCACCGCACACGCGCGTAGCTCACACGTGTGTGGTGGCCCGTGCAGTGACGCCGGTGGTGAACGAGAAGGAGAAGAAAAAGAAGAAGGACGCCCTCAGCCCGCGGCAGTTCTCGATGGCGGTCAAGTTCCTGGTCGTCGACTCGGGCCGCGTGGCCGACACCGGCGCCGACATCGACACCGACGTCGAGGGCGAGGTCCTCGAGTCGCTCCAGTCTGGACCCGTGATCGGTCTCAAATACCAACCCATCCCTCCGGTACGCGCGCGTGTCGTGCGCGCCGTGCGTGTCGTGCGTGCCGTGTGTCGTGCGTGTCGTGTGTCGGGCTGACGACTGGGTCTGTACAGCCGGTGCGGGGTGACAGCAAGCCGAGTCCGCCGCTGCTCAGGTTCCTCGTCCGCGGCTCGCAGAAGATCGGCCGTGACGGCCCGTACCGCCCCTCCACCCTGTACGTCGGCCCTCCTCCCGTGTGCGTCGCGTGTCGCGTGTCGTGTGCGGTGGCGCGTGTCGCGTTCCAGTCAACTGAATGTGGAGAGTGGGGGGGGGAACGTAGGGCGATTCCATCGGCCGACTTTGGGGTGTGGGACGAGGAGAGCAAACTGTGCGCCATCGCGCTACCGTCCTCCATCCGCGTCTTTTCCCTTTCGTATACCCCCACCCCTCGTGTGCGGTGTGTCGTGCGCGTGTCGTGTGTGTGTGTCGCGTGTGTGTGTGCGTGTGTGTGTGCGTCGTGTGGTGTGTGTGTGTGTGTGGTGTGTGTGTGTGTGTGTGTGTGTGGTGTGTTGACCTGTTCTGCGGCCACAGATCGATCGAAGATAACGGGATGACGGAGGTGGTGCGCGCCGAGCATCGCATGGTGTCCGCCGTGTGGGCCAACTCGTGCCTCTTCTTCGCCACCGACCGACAGATCCGCTGCCGTACGCCACTTGCCACTCTCGCGCGTGTCGCGTGTCGTGTGTCGTGTGTCGTGTGCGGTGCGTGTCGTGCGTTGTGTGCGCACACATGGCTCATACCATGCGTGCGGACCGGCAGTGATGATGGGAGCGCATCCGCTGGGCACGATCGTGCTGGCCTCGCTGTCGCAGGGCGAGAACGACTGGCAGCTGGAAGCCGCCTCCCACGGCGACTCCCGCCGCCCCATCGCCCTCCGCCCTCCCCCTCCGCTCTCCATCCTCGCTTTCCTGCCCCAGGTACGCCATGCGTGCGTGTGCGGCGCGTGTCGTATGTCGGTGTATGCGGCGCGTGTCGTGTGTGTGTGCGGTGTCGTGTGCGCCGTGCTAAGGTCTACAACGTCGCGCGCGCGTCCAGGGCGAGCTGGGTGTGCTCACGATCACCGGAGACGTGGTCAAGGTGGCGGTCAACCACGCCCTCCTCAAGTTCTACCTCCTGGTCACCCTTCCCTCGGTCGACGAAGCCGTCATCTGGTACCCCTACCCGCGGTGTCGTGTGTGTCGTGTGTCGTGTGTCGTGTGTCGTGTGTCGTGTTGCGTGTCGTGTTGCATGTGTGCCGCGGTCCTCAACGGGCAATGCGTTGATAGGGCCGACAAGACGGACGCGGCGTGCCATGAGCAGATGGCTCGGCTGCTGGCTCTCCTGGGCCACGAGCCCCATGCCCTTCGCCTGCGTGGCGTCTCTCCATGGAACAAAGTACACCTTCATCGCACGACACACGCGCACCACCGCACACAGACGTGTACCATTGCGCACGCACCACCGCACACGCTCACGCTCACGTATCTCGGTGGTCACAGCTGGCGATCTGCGAGCGACATTCGCTCTACGCAGAGGGCGTCGCCCTCGCCACCTCGCTCGCGTCGGAGCTCCAGCTGGTCGACAACAACAATGACAACGCCGACGAGCAAGCCGGCCAATCGGCCACGACCAAGGCCGTCGACAATAACACCAACGACGCCGACGACGACGCGGTCGAGGCCCAGTTCGGCGGCGTCGGCGGCGGCGATGATGGAAACGAGAGCGGCGCCACGAAGGGGCAGACGGAGAAGGCGAAGCTGGTCCACTACTGCCTCGCCTTCGGGCACGGCGCGGCCAAGTCGACCGACTGGAAGTGCGCCATCGAGGCCTTCCGCCTTGCCGCACGCCTCGACCCCTCGTGCGTCTCTCATGTGTCGTGTGTCGTGTGTCGTGTGTGTCGTGTGTGTCGTGTGTGTCGTGTGTGTCGTGTGTCGCGTCATGCGTGTGTCGTGCGATGACAATGCGTGTTACGGGTGGTTGCAGGGCCTATCGGCACTTGGCGGCCACCACGCTGCTGGCCTCGACCAAGGGCGCCGCGATCGACCCGCAGCAGGCCGCCCTTCCCGCCCTGCACGCCGCCCTCTCCGCCAACAACTCCCTGCGCCACCAGGTGAAATATTTATTGATTTACAAATCATCCATTTGCCTTTGGGATAATTCTTTTACTTATTATAATTATTCATTTCCCTTGTGTGCGTGTGTCGTGTGTCGTGTGTGTCGTGTGTCGTGTGTGTCGTGTGTGTCGTGTGTGTCGTGTGTCGTGTGTCGTGTGTCGTGTGTCGTGTGCCGTGTGTCATCAGGCGAATTGGGCGGCGATGCTGGTTCCTCTGGCGAGGGGCGCGGGCAAGGGCGAGGCGGCGCGGCCGGTGCCGTTGCTCCCGCCGCCTTCTCTGCTGACGGGCGACGTGCCCCTGTTCCGCTTCACCTCACCGCACCACCACTGATGCGCTGTATCACCACCCTTCCCCCCTCCCCCCTATATAGACTCTGGTCCAGTGCTTGCGGCTAAAAAGGTGAAGAAGTACGACTGGTGCATTTTGTTACCCCCATTCATCATCAATGTCGTCCACGCCACACGACTCATTGGAACAGAAAGCGGCGAGGACAACGATGCAAAGATCGGTCACCGCGTCCACCTTGTTGCGAGAAGACGCCGTCTGCCGCTCGTCCTCCAGTGGCGGTCAAACAGCACAACATTGAGATTTCACCACTGAAACCTCAATATTGTCGATCATCCATCTGTGCATCACAGTATTGTGGTGTGTGTCGTGTGTGTGTGTGTATCGTGTGCATAGTGTGTATGGTCCATGTGATCAAAGGTTTGTTGCTGACACTGACGTTGGTTGTGACACGCCGCACAGCACACGCACACAAGACACATACAAGGCAGGACCACATGGCACGGGGTGATGTGGGCCTTCTTGAGGTCCTGAGTGAGCCCTTCTTGCTTTCGTTCTTTATTCTGTTTTTTTAACGTTATTCTGTCCTTCGTTCTTTTTTCTGGTGTGGTTGTGCGACTGTTACGATGGTCCCATAATGGGTGGCGGGTGGAGAGCATTGAAGTGGGCCAGTGGGCCTGTGGGGAAGGTACTAATCATCCATTGCATTTCGTCTTTGGTTCATAGTCTACATCACTGAAAGTGGTGGCCTGCTCGTCCCTCCATTCCGAGGGGCTGAGCGGTTCCCAACAACTCAACAACAAACCCTTCCACCAGTTGATGTCATCACCATCAAACAAAAGAATTGCGCACCAACACCAACACCATAACTGCCACATGTATGAGACAACATTCAAGGCATGTGGTGATGTCAACACCTGTACTCGTTCACACGGTTCCCCTCCATCTATAGTCCCTTGCCAGCCAATCCAACACTACACTGCCATAAAAAAATTGCGTGGTGACGTCATCAAAGGGAAGAGGTGGAAGTGGCGGGCGGTGGCGGGAGGGAGGCCACCCACTTGGCCATCAGTTGGTGCGCGATGGCGCTCTTGGCCGGGATGCGCCATTCCGCGCTGGCCCACATCAGTCGCGGGTTCTCGGCCATCTGTCGCACGCCTGCATGGAGTGTCGTTTGCGTGTCTTATCAGTCGCGTGTGCGTGTGCGTGCGGTGAGCATGGTGGTACCATTTTCGATCTCTGCGGGTGTGAACCAGCGAGCGTCGGCAATTTCCCTTCGGTCGACGTTGATCTCAGCCTTGAGCGCGTGGGCGAAGCAGCCGATCATCAGTTCCGTTCCTGTGTATCACCGTGTGTGTCGTGTGTGCCGTGTCGTGTGTGTCGTGTGTGCCGTGTCGTGTGTGTCGTGTGTGCCGTGTCGTGTGTCGTGTGTGTCGTGTGTGTGTCGTGTCGTGTGTGTCGTGTGTGTCGTGTGTGTGGTTCGAATATTAGCATTGTGTGTGCAGTGTGAGTGTGGTGTGCGCTGCAAAAGGGCGTACCGAAGGGCCATGGCTGGCTGGCAAAGTACTCGACCTTGCCCACCTCGATCCCGCTCTCCTCCCACACCTCCCGGCGCACCGCCTCCTCAATCGTCTCGCCCGGATCCCTGCATCCGCCCCAATTCGCGTCATCAATCACGCCGCACACACCGCACACGCCGCACACGCACCGCACACACGAGACACACGTACATGAAGCCGGCAAGGCAGGACCACATATTGGTGAGACCCGAGACGCGGTTCTGCGTGCCCAGAAGGCACTGCCGTCCGTCGGGATGGATCACCAGCATGATCACCACCGGGTTGGTGCGCGGGTACTCCCGATTGCCGCAGCCCTTGGGTCCACCTTCACCCCAACCACCAAATTAATAATTTTGCCTAATTATTAATAAATTAATTAAGTAAAATAAGTGAATAGAGAAAAGAAACCGCAAAAGATAAGAAATAAATTAAAAAAATAAAAAACTGTGGCGGGAAATACCGGTGGCGGGCACGGCGTCGGTCTTCGGAGGCGCGGCGTTGGTGCATTGCCGCTTGGATCCGCCCTCGATCGAGCGCGTTGGACTGCCGCACACTCCACAGTACTTGTGCTTGGCGTGCCACTCAAGCAGAGCTCGTGCCTGTGCCATGAGTGCGATGAGTGTGCGCGCCGTGTGTTGTGTGTCATGAGCGATTTGGGGGGAGCTCCACACGCAGAGCGGGGCTGTGCGGTCCCGGGTGTGGAGCGTACCTGTGCGAGAATGCCGGCCTCCTCGTGAATGAGGAAGGGAGAAACGCGGCGCATGTCGATGAACTCTGCGGATTCGTCGCCGTCTGTGAGCGCCTTGGCACTCTCCCCGGGCAACTAAACTCGCACGCACACGCACACGCACACGCACACGCACACGCACACGCACACCCACACGCACACGCACACCCACACGTGTGAACACCCGGATTTCGATCTCGTCATGCACTGAAGGGTGGGCTCTGGTGGGAGCAGCGCTGGCGGCAGCGTACCTCGACGGCATAGTGTGCCGTATCGTTGCGCAGGCCCAGCAGGACCACTTCGCCGACTGAGAGGTGGTGCAGGCGGGGTGTTGTCAGCGGATTGCTTCTTTGGGGTGTCGAATACCCACACACCACACACACCACACAACCACACACCACACACACCACACACACCACACGCACATCCCAGGGCGTGGCAGTACCTCCACCAGCCAGTCTGGTCACCTCGCTCAGGCTCTTCCAGCGAATCTCGCGCGTTGCTGCACGACACACACCGACACACACGTGGGCAGGGTGAGCACTGAGGCCATGTCGACGGCAACCGATAAGCGCGACCACACGAATGAAACGAAATGAACGCCACCGCCTGTCGCTGTGGGACACCAGATGGAGTCGTCTGCCTTCTGGTGGTCTCCAGCAACTCCCGGCAGCGCTACAAGATGAATAAAAATAAATACAATAGGAAAATAATTCTTAATTGAAAAATTAATAAGCTTTATCGAAATTTAATATTTAATAATAATAAAACAATAATAAAACAATAATAAAACAATAATACTACCGCGGTGATGATGTGCGTACGTGTCGCGGACTCGTCAGAGCTGCGGAGGAGCAGCGGCGAGAGTCGGTGGAAGGGAATGCACACGGAAGCGGCGCTCTCCAGCTGGGTGGCAAGGAAGGCCACGTCCTTCCTTCGATTATTCACCCGATCCAATGGATTGCCTGGGGTCACACGACGCGTGCAAGAATGAATGAATGCAGATCGAGCGCAGAGGCTTGGGGCAGCAGCGCACGTACCACTGAACGTGATTGAGATCTCATAAGGCGAAGCACTTGTTTGGTCTTCCATCTCTTGTTGTGTTTGTGTTAACATGTTTGCTTCTGTGGCCGCAAGCCACGCTATCGGCGGAATGTAACGTGCAGCCTTCGTGCACCACAAACATCTTTGTAATTTCTGATGTTGGATTCACAACATATTCACAACATATTCGTATACGATCGTATTGCAGCATGAGGCCGTGAACGAAGCTCTTTCGAAACGGCAGCCGTACAGGGCGTGCACGGGTCTGGTGTTGCTCAACCTTTCCAGCCACCGGTTCTCCGAGCTTTGGCTTGGTTGGCGTTGGCCTCGTCGCGCCGTTGGGCGGCGATGTCCTCCGCACTCCGGCCCTCGGGTCCGTTCCAGGGGAAGTGGTGGCAGATCTCGCGGGCCGGGAAGTCGGCCGGGTCCATGCTCTCCTCGAGCGACGCCGCCGGCTTTCGCGGCGGAAACGAGTACGGCCCGTTCTTGTCGTACTCGACCTGCACACACCACGCACATATGAGTGGTCGATCGCACACGCACGCACCACCGCACACGCACACACACACCGCACACGCACACGACGATACACGTGGTGGTGCATGTGAGGAACAAACGTACGCGAGGGAGGCCGATGGGGTCCTCCTGCTGAGTGGGTCGGAAGGAGCTCTTGCAGTGATGGTGAACGGTGACGAGCTCGAGGCACGGATTGGTGACCGAGATGTTGAGGCATTTGAGAGCCCAGATGACCCGATTCTCCGCTCCCCAGATGTTCTGGGGCATCGGGGCTGCAGCCGGTTGTGTGCGTGTGCGGTGGTGCGTGTGCGGTGGTGCGTGTGCGCGTGCTGGTTAGACACACACAAGCACCGGGTGGCTGGGGTTGAAGAAGAGAGGCGCTGCAGCAATGTACGTACTTTGCCACTCGAGGATCTCGGGGAGAGGGGAGATGAAGATGTAGGTGTCGTAGCTTCCGATTAAAGCCGCCTTGGCACAGTTCCTGATTGGAGACTTGCCTGTGAGCCACAAAGAGTGCAACACCACTCGGCCACGCACGCACGATCGTAGTCTCTTGCCCTCTTCGAGAGGAGAGCGTGGTCTGTGTGTACCGAACGACGGTGGTCGGGCAGGAGGGCAGCTCGAGGTGGCTTCGCGATAGAATGAACACCTTGCTGTGGCCGTGGACGCTCACGAGGAGCGACTGCTTGTCGCTGCCTGTCACGGCGCTGCTGACCAGGCGCCGGTAGGCCTGAACGTGTTGGCGCGCCAGCGAGAGCGAGATGTCGCCGTTCTGTATCACACAAAGGCGACCGGGCAGCTCGCGCCTCGCGTAGCCGAAGGCATCCGCGTAGAGCATCCACCGGCCCAATTGAACGAATCGCACGCGGTCGGATTGGTTGACGTAGCGCCACAATCGCTGTGCATGGTCGGCGCCCCCATCCTCCTCTTTGGGGATGAAGCCAGCGAAGCGGCTGGCGTAGGGATAGGCCAAGATATGCTGCATGATGAATGCCTCATCTTCGGCTCGCTCCAGCATAATGTGCACGCATTCGACAGCGGGGTGGATGAGATTCTCGATGAGGGCCTCCGTGTACTCCAGTTGGCGCAGCAATCGATCGTGTTTATCGACTTCCTGGTCCAGCGATTGGTCCAGCACAGGGAACTGGGCAATTACGTGCATGCCTCGATGATCGCTGCTGAATGCTGGCTGATTATCGAGATCGAAGTCATCACTCGCATCTGTGCGCGATTGGACTGAGTGCAAGAGCCCCCGCGCAAGAGAAAGAGGTGGGCTACCTGCAATGGCTCGAAGAGCGCTCTTAATCGCCGAAGATTCTCGAACAACGGGGGCGAAGAAGAGATAGAGGAACGACGCCCACACCAACGCGGATACGATCAAAGTTCCATAGAGCAACTGATTCGTGCTCGGCCTCCTGCGCCCACCTAATCGATCCATCGCGCTTTCTTCTCAGAGATGAGCTTCAATGTGAGTCTACGTTCAATTTCGTGCATCGAAATCTGGCGGGAACGCCTCGACGGAATGCCTGGAATGCAGGTGGTATATTTTAGGTGAGCCTGCCCATTTTTGAACCCAAGCCGCCCCTTCACACCTCGCGCAGCTTGTCTTCGAACAAACACACGCAAGAGAAGATCAGCATGGCGGCGACTGATGTGCAGAAGTTAGAGGCGTTGACGAAGCTCACTTACAAGGAACAGGCTGTGTGGCTCCTCAACGGGTTCTGGTCCACCCTCCCGGGCGAGGCCGAAGCGTTGTGGACCATCGTCCACAAGTGCGCCGAGATCGACACCGTGAACAAGGCCCAGGGATGCGCCCTCGACGAGTTCCAGGCCCACCGCTTCCTCGAACACTTCAAGGAGACCCACACCGTCCAGGAGCTGCGCGAGAAGCTGCGATCGACCGGCGCCCTTACGGGTCCCGTCATCCGCACCGTGCCGCTCATCCACATCCTCATCATCAAGTACGGCGTCGACTGGCGCGAGCTGGCCAATGCGCCGCAGGGCAACAAGGAGGAGATCGTCAAGGCTGAGGCCATGCTGCACGAGGTCACGCTCGCCTTCCAGGCCTCGGAGGCCCGCGACGCCGAGGCCATGGCGGCCCTCAAGTCGGCCACCGCGCAGGAGGCCCAGGCCAAGGCCGCCGAAGCCGAAGCGCGCGCGCTCGAGGCCGACGCCCGGGCGCGCGAAGACGAGCTGCGCGCCGTCAAGGACGAGCTCGAGGCCGCGCTCAACGAGCTCAAGGCCCAGGAAGACGCCTTCAAGGCCCGCACGGCCGAGCTCACGCGCCTGTCCGAGGAGGGCAGCGTGGTGCAGAAGAACAAGGCCAAGAACGAGCTCGCCCAGCACCTCACCTCCGACCCGCTGCCGCTGCGCAAGGCCCAGATCACGCAGGAGGCCGTCGTGAAGAAGGCCGACAAGGCGCGCCAGGTGGCCAAGGCCGCGGCGGACCAGGCCACGGGGTCGCGCACGGCCGCGGAGGACTCGCGCAAGGCGGCCGAGTCGGCGCGCGCTCTGTCAGAGGAGGCCAAGGCCGCGGCCGAGGCGGCGGTGGAGGAGACCCGGCGGAGGCTGGCCGAGGCCGAGGCCTACCTTCAGACCGTCAAGTCCAAGCTCCCCTCGGGCGGCGTGTGGTGGATGGAGCGCGAGCTGACCGACCGCAAGTCCTTCCTCCCCCAGAAGCAGGGCGGCTACAAGAAGTGAAGAGAAAGAGACAGAGAGAGATAAAGATAAATTGTTGAGATAAATAGTAATAAGAATGCACGCGTGTATGTTAGTGCTGATGAAAGAAGAAAACGGGAGGGTGGGAGAAGGGAGTGGGCCTACTACTACTTCAACCTCGCTGCGAGAGAGCGGAAGTAGTGGTGGAAGGAGAGTTCGTCGGTGCGGTGGAAGCGTGAGACGAAGGCGGCGTGGTCCTTCTCGCCCATCTCGGCGATCAGCGGGAACGACTGCCTCTGCTCGTCGAAGGAGTCCTTGTGCGACGGAATGAGCCGCACCTGCAGGCAACGCGCCATGGACGCGCCCTCCTACAACACGCACACGCACCGCACACGCGCAGAACACACGTGAATGACACACAACGCCGCACACGCACGCTTATCGATAGAATGCACAGGCTCTCTCACCTGGAAAATCATGAGCTGGGGCTGCGGGAATCTTTGCGTGGCGAACGAGGCGGCGGCTTGACGGCACAGCTCGATCAGCTGGGCGCTGTCCTGAGCCTGCCTGCCCACCCAAATGAAAAGATCCGTGTGGTGGTCGAGCAGCAGCACGAAGCGGGACTGGAGCGCCAGATCCTCCAGCGGGATGCGCTCGAGCTCCTGTGTGTGTGTGTGTGTGTGTGTGTGTGTGTGTGTGTGTGTGTGTGTGTGTGTGTGTGTGTGTTGTGTGTGTTGTGTGTGTGTGTGTGTAAACGCACTGTTGAGTTGCGCAACGACGACGCGCATCATCACGCCGAGAGGGTTGCTCCGCACCTTGCCCTGGCGTGCGAGGTAGAGGGGAGGGTTGATGAGGCGCAGAGAGTCCTCGAGGTTGCTGTTGAGGAACAGACAGCGCACGTAGTCGATATCGTCCGCGTGCTGCAGAATGGGCGCCAACATCGGACCCTGACGCAATAAATACAAACTGCGCAGAAACGCGCACACAAATGAGCGTTAGCCACTTACGGACACTCCAAAACGCAAAAGGCATCCAGTGCGTACTGTTTGGGAATGGGCGCGACCGCCTCGGGCAAGCTGTAGTTGCGCCTGTCCTTCTCCTTGGTGCCGCAAGCCGACACGACGTTTGTTATCGTCTTGTCCCTGCGCGCACGGAAGAAGTGAATAATTATATGTGTGTGTTGTGTGTCGTACAACGGACAACAAATGCATAAAATAAACGACACAGCTGACGGGGTGGAAGGAGGTACAGGTGGTCGAGGACGTCGTCGACGCTCTCGAGCTTTCGAGAGAGGAGAACGATCTTCTTGGCGAGCAAGGTGGATACAACGTCGGAGTTCACCGACTCCAAGAAGTTGGGCATGCTGCCCGTGGTCGCTATGCGCTGGGTCACCACGCGAGTGATGCTGTATCGATGGCAAAGCCCGGTGAGCCAAGAGAACACACAATACGTGGGAATGGAGGGCATCAAGTAGTACCACTGGTGGGAGCGGTTGGTGTAGCGAACGACGAATTGGAAGAAGACGTGGTCCGCAGGGATGTCGTCGTTGAGCGAGCAGTAGAGCGAGTAGCAGGTGCGCGGCTGTACCGACCCCATGCGGAAGTGGTGTCGGCCTTCCCACGCCGACTTGCCCGCGATGGCCGGGCCAATGATGTGCGTGAAAAGCACCGGCGACGTGCATTGAATGTCGAAGGTGCCATCGCGACCCGCGCCTATGCCAGATAAGAAAAGAATTAAAAAAATAAGGGAAAGGCAACAAATGAAAACAAATAAGAATAATAATGAACGGTGGTCTTGTGGGCGGTGAGTGAGGGGGAACCGCACATCGGTGGGCTGCGAGCAAAAGCGTGGGGAAGAACGTGGAGTCGTGGAGATCGCGTTGGGCGATAACAGCACCGCCGTTGGACAGGACCAGGTTCTGGAGGATCTTGACGTAGAAATTCTTGAGTCCACAACAGAATACGTCGATCATCACGTTCATCCTGCGAGTTATGCGCAATTACGACAGGCGGTTGGTTAATCGCCATCACACGACACACACACACACACACAGAGAGAGAGAGAGAGAGAGATCTCCACGTACTTGTGTGCGTCCATGCCGAGCTTGCGGTAGTAGGCGGTGGCTTGTTCCTTGTAGAAGGTCTTCTTCTGCATTGTGTCTTCCACGTCATCAGGGATTCCGCCTGCACAATACACCAATAAAAGTCAAGAAAGAAAGAAAGAGAGAAAACGAAAGTCGGTCTGTCACAGTTGTTTTGGCGAGGGAGTTGATGGCCGTACCAGGGCCGAAGTTGGCCGAGCCGGTCATGAAGACGAACAGCTGGCCACCGGTGAACACTCTGGCGTCCATGCGAGCTCGGTCTCCTTCCTGGCTCACGTCGTCCCAACCCTCCTTTGGCTCACCTGCACACGAGAGTGGGTGAGTGGCGGTCACCACACAACTCCTACCCAACTGTTGCAGTGAAATGACGGAAGGGGTGCCTGTGACGAGCGCCAGAGCGATCTCGAGGGCGGTTCCGAGAGCTCTGGTCTGGATGGGGAGCCGCTTCTGGGGCGCGCTGGCGACGAGGGCGGTGAGAATCCGGTCGATCGTCGCCGTGCACGTCCCCAGGCTGGCCACAAAGTTCGCCTGGCGTTCGATCAGCGACACGAAGTCGCTATTCGAGAGCGAGGCCTCGCCTTTGGGTGGGAACAGGCCGATCAGGCGCGAGATGTGTGGCGTGAGGAATTGCGCACGCACTGCACCAGAAGCAGCGAAACGAACACAGCGCAGAGGGACGTACCAGGGAATACTTCGGCAGAGGCCACCTCGGGCAGCCCCAGCTCGTACACCGAGATAGCGCTGGCGAACGTGATCAGTCCCACGCGAGAGGTTTCCGGAAGCGTCTTCACGGCGTTGAGGATGCCCACGCGAAGAATCTACCATGCGCCCACATCAAAACCACGCATGTGATGAGAACAATCAACCGAAGCCAGAGCAGCTGCAAGTCACGATCTCTCTCTTCAGTACCTCAATGTCGCTCTGAACGAGACTGGCGTCGATGATGAAGAAGTAGGCGGGCTGGGGTGTGGAAGGACCAGGATAGAACTGCAGCGACGGATCGAGATACTCGACCGTCTGTGGTGCACACAGCCCGTTCGTTGATTGTGAGGGTTAGTTGTGAGGGCTCACGCTGCGGGCTGCAGCAGTTAAAGGTCTGCGAGTGCGAGCGCACCTTGTTGGTGAACTCGGGGAACTGGGCGCACGACTCGTCGCCGTATTCGTCTTGGTTGGTGTTCGTGGCATCGCACAGGACGCACTTCCACTCGCCCTTGGCGAAGTTGCGCTGACAATACTTGTTGATGTAGCCGCCGCACGTTGCGCAGGCCACCGCCGGCCGCCGGAGGCACGGCGTGGGCTTGAGCATCGGCGCCAGCGGGCAGACGAGCATGCCCAGCGGGAGGCTGGACTTCCTGGCCACCTCCTGTCGGTTGGGGATGCGCTTGGACGAGAGCCCTACCACGCTCCGCTGCGGGGGCACGAATGACGGGTGCTGGGGATCAGGCGAACAGTGCTCGACCGACGGCAGTGCATTGAAGGTCGGCCGCGACCCGAGCTGCGGCTGCTGGGACTGCGCGAGCGGCGAGGGAGTGAACGCGGCGGCCGGGGTGGCAGCGGCGGCCGGGGTGGCAGCGCCGGCCGAGGTGTCTGAGGTCGGCTGCACGACGACCTCAGTGAAGGCCTGGTGTCCAGCTGAGGCAGGAGTTGTGGCGGGCAACGACTGTGCGGGCCTCACGAGGTCGACGCCGTAGCTGCGCGGTGAGGTCTGTCTGGCCGGCATGATGCCGCTGCCGCCAGCAGAAGGCGGAGGTGAGTGGAACGACGCGGTGTCGATGATGGTGGAGCCGCCACTGCTCTGCGTGGCGACGTCGCCACTGCCAAACGACAGCGAACGAGGGGGCACCACACCGACTTGTTGGAGCTGGTGCGATCGGGGCATGTGGGCATTGGGAAACGGCGTCACGACGTAGGACGAGAACGCAGCTGGGGTGCTCGCACCGCTGGCAGGGCCAGAAGCTGCTACGGACGGTGTGGAGGAAGTCCCGTGCACCGAGGCGAGGTGGAGTGGAGTACCCTGCTGCTGAGCGTAGGCGGCGATGTGTGCGGGCGATGAGAAGACCGATGGCGTAAACGATTCCTCGTACGTCTGGATTCCTCCATCCATGCTCGAATCTGAGACGGTGCGGGAGGGGGCTGTCCCGTCCACGTAGGCGTGGCTATGGTGGTGAAGATCCTCCGAGGAGTGAACGAGCGATGCAGATGAAGATGTGGAGGGGGTGCCCGCCGTCGCTGGCTTCAGAGGCGACCCATAGTTGAGCCGCGCATACGAGAACCCAGTGGGAGTGGCCGACGTGGGATCCATAGCCAGAACAACCTGTCGTTGATCTGCAATTGAGAGGATCGAAGCAGCAAAGTAGTTCTACGAGCCACGTCAGCTTGGTGAATGCACAATTTCTTTTTCTTTTCTTGTCCCGAGCAAGAGAAAAAAGTTCAAGATAAAAATAATCTTGTTGATCGCGATGAAGAGGGCCGTAATGCAGCCTATGCGCTTCGCCGGCGTCGCTGCCGCGCGCACGAATGCCTGGGGGCTTGCTATGCCTCGTCTTTCCACTGTTGCGCAGAGAAGATGGACGTCATCCACCCCATCGACGGAGGATCGCGCCGCGGCCGTCGAATCGGCCCCGAAGGAGGGCGAGGGAGAGGAGAAGATGACACCCAACGCCTACAAGCAGGAGGCGGCCTTCCGGAAGGACCCCATTCAGCCTTACATCGATGGCCGCACCAGAGATCCGCTCTACAACCCTGTTGTCGATGATTGGGTTGATTACAACAATCCCCGCTGGAAGGTACAATTTCTTTTATTCTTCTCATTGATATGCTAACAAGGGGATTATTACGCTCGAATTCGAAGCAAAATCGTGAGCATTTATAAATACAATTAAATCTCTCTGCAGGCCTTGAAGCACACCTTCAACCGACCAGGCCCGTTCTTCATCGGTAAGTGCGTTTCTACCAAGACCGCGAAGACGTCCATGATCGAGGTACGTGGCCTGTGTGGCCTCTCTTCTCTTTGGTGTAGTGCCTCTCCCGTCCGCGTCGGGCCGGCGAGCCGTGTTCTCCAGGGCCAGCTGCTGACGTGTGTTCATGGCTGTTTGCTGTGACGTACGTGCGTTCTGTGCCCACGGCTAGGTCCCCTACTGGGTTCGTTCGATGAAGTACGGCAAGCACATGGCTGTGCGACGGACGACACGCTTCATGGCCCACGACGAGGACCAGATCTGCGAGCCCGGCGACGTTGTAGAGATCAGGTCCGTCTTCTTTTTGCAGCCCTAACCACACCCTCTTGTCCACCTTGTTGGTGTTGTTGTGGTTGTTGGGTGGAGCTTCGCATTCGGCTAACCTTCGAGCATTGCAGGCAGAGCAAGAAGTGGAGCAAGAGGAAGAATACGGTGGTGACGCGCATCTTGAAGAAGGACCCGGGTAACGCCTTCATCGCGGAGCACCCCGAGTTCGCCATCGTGCGCTCGCGAGCCGACCTCAGGAAGAGGATCGAGCAGATGCGCGAGGACGAGCTCGCCTCCGCGGGTCTCGACGTGGGCCAGGGCAAGAGGAAGACGGACTCCTCCGAGGGCTCCGAGTCAGGGCAGCAGCATCAGCAGCAGTAATCACTCAGCTTTCTTGTTCTTTCTCAAAAAGCCAACACGCACCACGTTCATTCATTCATTCATTCGCTGCGCTGAGCTGAGCGTTCACCCGCGCTGGCGGTTCTGGTAGGCAGCCTCTCTCGCGCTCCGCTCCTGGTCGGCCTTTCGTCGCTTCTCAAAGTGCAGCAACTGTGTTGACACAACCACCCACGCGTCAGAGAAGTACGTCGCGGCCAAACGGCAGCAACGCGCTCGGCGTACGCACCCAGCTGCGCGGACATTCGGCGGCGTAGAGTCGGAGGGCGGCTCCGCATTCCTCCTCGCCTCCTCCGGTCTTGCTGCCGTCGATGCACGCGTGGTAGGCGTCTGCATGGGTGTGAAACGATGAGGCCCCCCGTTTGGTCAATAGTGACTCCGCGGGCACCACACAAGCTTTGGGGGGGGACTAAGTACCGCGAGCCGCCCAGCATCGCTCCCGCTTCTGAGCATCCACGAGTGGCGCATTCGCTGCACCCTCGCCACCACTGCTCGGTGTAGTGCTGGCGGCTGCCGGCTCCTTCCGCTGCTCCATCTTTGTTGTCTCTTTCTTGTCGACTCTGTTTTTAGCTCTATTTTCCAAGTAAATCACTAAAAAGCCATACCAGAAGGACCTGCAGTGGCGCAAGCAAGCTGTTGGTGCAACACAGAAGGTGGAAGGTCAATGTAATCGGTAACTACCTAAAGTGGCCAGATGTACACGCCTCAACTCCCTTTTAAAGAAGGGAAACAATGAGCGCAGGGGCAGAGGCAGGGGATGACTCAGTCCTCCATGCAGTTGGGGTCAGCGTTCTCTTCATCGCTCTGCCTGGCCACATCGAGCATGTAGAGGTGCAAGCGCGCCGCCAGCGCCGCCTTCAATCCAATCTCGCTCAGTCCATTCATCTTGAGGCATTGCCTGAGCTGGTCACTGTGACATGTAGTGTTGCGCGTGTGTCAGTCCGAGCTTCCCATGAAGTGGGCCGTTATAGAGTGCAGCCACAGACGTACATTTTGTACTTGCGCACGATCATGCTCTCCTTCATGTCGACGTTGAGTTCATGCATGTCGTCCGGCAGCTGCAGCGTCTTCTTCTTTGCGAGCGCCTTCTTCTGGGCCGGCTTCGCCGCCGGCGTGCGCGGTGACATCGCCCGGCTAGTCGCCAGGTCCGGCCTCTTCCCGGTCTTGGTCGCCTTCGCAGCTGCCGGCGAGTTGACGATAGGCTCGACGAGCGGCCGCTTCCCGTCCATGGGTCGCTTAGCCAACTTCTTCTTCTCGCTTCGCTCCCACTCTTCTTGTTCTTCGTCGTCCTCGTCGCTGAGAGCATCATCATCATCACCATCGCTTTCGTCATCGCTCTCCTTCATTTTCTTTGTCTTCTTGGTCGCCTTTGTCTTCTTCGTCAGGCCAGGCGCCTTCTTCACCGCTGCGACCACCTGCTCCTTCTTGGGCTTGGACTTGGCCACCGCCTCGACCTCCATCTCATCGCTCTCCGGTTCGTCGGACTCAGCGGCGGCGGCTTCGACCTGGTCGTCGAGGTCGAGATCGAACAGGTGAGCCAGCAGCCGGGCGACGAGGCCAGCCTTGCCGCCCGTACGCTCCAGCTTCCAGTGCGCGCAGTACTGGTCGAGTACCGATCGAGGCAATCTGGTGGCGAGGAGGGGGATCAGCCACGCAACCAGAGGAATTGAATTGGGCGAAGCGGCGTCGACGTACATGGTGAAGAGAGTCTCCATCCCCGTGAGTATAATCTCGTCAACGAGCAGAGCCTTGAGCTCCTCCAAGCTGCGACCAACACACTGTCAGAGAGAGGAATGGCACACGACAGGATGTCGCCAGGGCAGCGCGGTGCGTGTGTCGTACTCTTGGCTGGGGTCGAGCATCAGCTCGGTCGCGCACGCCTTGACCACCTTCCCGTTCACCTGCTTGAAGGTGGCAGACGGGTCTACATGTGTGGGTTAGTACACCATACCCACATCAAGGCAACAACGAAGGAGGCTCGCAGCAGCCGTACCGGAGCTGGTGAGGTCCTTCTTGAGCTCCTTCTCGAGCCTATCGGCGACATCGTCCTCGTCCTCTTCCACGTCGACGAGATCGCTCAGCAGCGCCGCTTGCGTCGGCTTCCTGCTCGTGCGGATTAGCCACACGCAGAGACCTGGCGTACCACGGGAGGACGTACTTGAGGCGGGCCACGAATTGCTGTTTGATTTGAATGGATCAATGGAGGGGGGAAATAATGTTAATAAATGTTCACCCAATCAACTGGCCATGGAGGGAGTACCTCAGCTCCGATTTCCCTGCTTTCCTTGATCTACGTTGATGAAGAGGGAAATGTTAAATTTGAGCAATGCGAAAGAGCTGACGAGTGCGTACGAGTCGGCGGATGTGGTCTTGGGGCGTGGTCTTAGGCAGAGGCCGTGCGGACACGTAGCGAAGGGAATCAATCACCACGGCGGGCGGAAGGAGGCCCAAAGTAGTGTGTAGTGCCGATGTCTCCTCCATTGTGCGCGGTACCAGATCTCGATCACCTTTACCTTTTCTTCTTACTGATCGATAGACGACTCCTGTCCTTGCCTTGGTGTGTTGTGTTTCAGTTGCCCGTTTTGGCGCGAAACAGCAGAGCTGCGAATTCCTCACATTCCAGATGTGTTGGGCACCTGTTTGCGTGCCTTGACAACTCGCGGCCGCGGGTGCACAGGGAGCACCGAGAGGCGCATGCTCCGTGGCTCCTTTGCTCTTCTGGTGGGCCGACGAGCAAAGGTGCAGACGGTCAGGCGGTCAGCTGACAGCACAAGGAAGGGTGCGGAGCGACAGTGATCCCCAAAAGAGCGAACTTGGCGAAATTTGGGGCCAAGGACCGAAATTGCTGTGCTGGCGGAAAGACTTTGGGAAAGGGCTGCGAGGATCCGCCACCGAGAGCGAGATTGGAACGTGCTAGCAAAGGATTGGAAAGAAGGTGGTCGCGGCAGGGGAGAGGCGGCGCCAGCAAAGAGAGGGAGAAAGAGGGTGCTCCTCTGCAGGAAATCCAACGCACGAAAATGTATAATCGATCCGCCACGGGCGGGGGCGGAGGGGGAGGAAGAAGAGGAGGGAACTACCAGCAGCAACAGCGCAAAGATCCCGGTACCTTGACCTTCGTTTGCTCTGCGCGATGCGGGTGGCTTGTCTCCATCAACTCCTACGAGTAAATGGGGCGAGTGCAACGTTAATGCTTTTAATTTTACAAATTAATCAAATCGTAGCCTGCAAGGCAATGCAACCTTCCCTCCTTCCATCTCGGCTAATGGATGTTATCGACCACCCTATGCAGCGCCTGGTGGGTACTTGCCCCAGCAGCAGGGGCGGGTAATGCCGCCTCATGCGCAGCAGCAGGTCCCCACTGCACACATCTACCCGCCTCAACACCAATCCCTCCCGCCTCAACACCATCACCACCAACTTCATGGAGCCCCGCAGCAGCAGCCACACCCGCATGCTGCTCACCCCCACGCTCAGCACCCCCAGCACCCCTCTCATTCTCAGCATCCGCATTCGCACTCCGCCCATCCATCACATGGAGGCCCTCCGCAGCCGCAGCATCCGCATGCCTATCACAATCCATCGTCCTACACCCAGCCCCCCGCCGGCCGCGTCTACCCGCCTCGCGGGTACGCACCCATCTCACATAATTCATTTCTTTTTAATTACTACTTTGATGAGGGAAAAATCACCATTTAAATAGATCGAATTATTGTTTTAATCATCGTAATGTCGTCTGTGTACAGGCCGGCGCAGGGAGGCAGCGCGACTGCACAGCCGCCACAGCTCTACAGCAACCCTCCTGCCATGCCGCAGCCCATGACGTCGCAATACCCACCGCCCAAGAAGTACACACTGACGCGTCCGCCAGACCGAAAGCAGTTGAGCGACAGCCTCGACGTACCCGGCTACTACCCTCTCGTTCCAACTGCGGGCGAAGAACAGTTCGCGCGTCCCGCGATCTCGGGTGGCTACCACGAGCCTTCCGCTGTCTCCGTACGCTATTGCTGTTTTGTTCTGTTCGGTTCACTTGGCACGACACGACACGACACGACACACCAACGACACGACCAACGACACGACCAACGACACGACCAACGACACGACCAACGACACGACCAACGACACGACACAGCGCGACACTCACGCTAACATTTGTGATTATCTGCAAACAGAACGAGTTTGGCACGATGAGGACCGTTTTCTTTCCCAAGCAGCCCGAGGAAGACATGGAGGCGCTGTGCTTAGCCACCAAGGCGCAGATGCTCAAGGTCGTCAACGAGGCCAACTGGATGATGAAGTGCCGACCCCGGAAGGATGTACGTGCATTCGCTCTCGTCACACAATTGGGAGCGACACTTTCTATTCCGCGGTGGTGGAGGGCCGATGACGGTTGATGACCCCGATGCATCATAGCTCATCACACTTGGCACTTTTTTCCCTTTCAGCTTTCGGCCTTCAGCGCTCTCAAGGAGCGCAAGAGCGCGAAGAGTCGAACCAACAAGCTCCCCGTGCTCCTGCCCATCCAGCACAAGGAGCCGTTCATTCAGAGTTTGGCCGAATCCGAGCCGCTTCACCTCCTGGCGAGCCGTGTGCCTCATGGGTAGCCAACCACCGCTTCTGCCGACGCTCAGTTGATCAGTTGTTGCTGACCTTCGTCTACCTAACCTGCGCACGCAGATACCGCAATAATCAACTGTTGGAGGTGTTGGCCGTGCGCAAGGTGCCGCTTTTGCGAGCAACGTGGTACATCAAGATCGTGCAGCTCAACAACAACCGACAGAAGGCCGCGAACAAGGTACTTGTCCGATTATCTATTTATTTACATTCTTCTCTTATGTTCAGTGTTATTTATTTACTTATTTATGTATTTGCTGACTCGGGTCCCTCTTTGGTTCTGATTAGCGGAATCGCGTGAATGCGTCCGAGGACTGGACGAAAACGATCGTCGACTATCTGTTCGACCTCCTGGCCGAACGCAACGGCATGGCCATCAGTAGTGCACAGGCCAGCAAGTACCTCATGTCGACACTCCGCTTCCGACGAAAGCCGCCCTCGTCGGCCGCCTCTACAACCACCTCCACCTCTCCGTCCACCTCCACCTCTTCATCGTCGACGCCAGCCACGATGCCGGCGACCCACCTGCCTCATGGGGCCACGCTATCGCCCTCGCCCTCGCCCTCGCAGCCGATCAAAACGCCGGCGCCGGCCACACCCGAGGACGGCGGGCCGTCGTCGTCGGTCAAGAGCGAGGCGCGGCCCATCATGCTGGCCAGCATCGTGGTCGACGCGGCCGACAAGGAGAGCACGACATCGTCGCTGACATCGTCGACAGCGACGCCACAGCTGAGCGAGGAGGAGGCCAAGCTGGAGGCGTGGTACTCCAAGTTTTCCTACGTCGTCAAGCTCATTCACTGGAACTTCACCGAACGACTGCTCATACGGAAAATGCTTCTGGATCGACTCGTCGAGAAGCTGACCACCTACACATCCTCCTCCTCCTCCTCTTCATCATCTTCCTCTTCTTCCTCGTCTTCGACCACGTCTGGCGGCGGCCCGGCGCTCGCCTCCGATTCCAAGGCGTCGGCCTTCGATGACCAGTCCCTCATCCTCTCTATCGTTTTCCAATATTTATACGACATTTGCAAGTGGAAGCCACGAGTGAAGCGACTCGTGAAGTATTCCATCGCCACCCTCTCCAAGGTGCGTCACTCTTCCGATCCTCGTTGCTTCCCTCCTCGTCGGTGTGTGTGTGGTGTGTGGTGTGTGGTGTGAACTGCGGAGGGCTGACCTGGGTCGTGGTCGGGAACAGCTTTCGTCCGAACTGGGCGGAGATGTATCCAGTGACTGGGAGAGCCGAAACTACTTGTACAAAAGCGTGTCTAATGTTTTGCGTTATGCCATCCAGGTACTCGCCACCTTCACCCACTTTTCGCCTTTTTCTCTTTGGATTATTATTGTTGATATTATTAGTATTTGTTGCTATGATTGTTATTTACGGTGGTGTTTGTTTGGTGTTTGCTGCAGGTGGTGCCGCCAGACGTGTTGTACTACATCGACAAGGAGCTGCTCGTGCCACTGCAGGCCATTCGGCTCGGCGAGCAGCACGACAATTTTCCCGTATTTGCGAAATACAACGTACCTCGCCCCTCACCGCTACGACCTGCAGGTCGAGTCGCTCACCTTCTGCCTCACTCCCAGCGCCTCCTGCACGAGGCTCGCGCGAACGTGCGATCGCCACCGAGCTACAGTTCGACGAACCTCACCATGGCCACCGTTGTCGAGGTATTCGTTCCTCCATTGCACTCTTCTCTGAAGCGTGGTCGATTCTCTCTCGCTCGCGGCCTTTCTCTTTTTTTATCTTTCTTTTTTCTTTCGATTGCAACGCTGACGCGACGCGACGCGTTGTTTATTGCTCGGCCGACTTGGCAACGCAGCTGCTCGACTCGTTTGGCAAGCCTGGCGTCAGCATCACCACTTTGTACAGGCGACTTTTCCCTTCGTGGTGTGAACATTCACTCGGGGCAGCGGACAATGTACGGACCCGTGCGTGCGTCGTGTCGTGTCGTGCGCGCCGCCCGTGCGTGTGTCGTGTCGTGTCGTGCGCGCCGCCCTGCATGCCCTGCCAATCAAGCCACGTTTGATTTCTCATACGTGCCCCTTTGCGCCCGTGCAGGGAATCGACTTGGAGATCATCAAGATGATCTGTAGATGGGCGACGACGCGGCATCGCAAGGAGGTGCCCTATCGAGCGTTCACCGCGGCGGCCGTGCTCCGGCGACACTGCGACATCGTCGAGCGGAAGACCAAGCACCGGCCACAGCTGCAGAGCCTGCTCCTGACCTTCCTGGAGAAGGACAGGTCCGAAGATGGTACGCCACTCATCACATATTGATATTAACATTTATATATTTATTTATATGATTATAATAATATAGTTCTTATAATAATGTTCTTTATTTACAGAGGGCCAGCAGATTGTGGTGTTCTTTGGCGAGCTGATTCGACACGACCTCTTTTCTCATGACGCCTTCGTACGACACCTCATCGCTTCGGGCGTGTTCGAGCCCTCGTGGCCTGACCAGGTAACTCCTCCATTCCGCTGTTGTGGACGCCGATCAAGCGCTTCTTCTTCGACTCACGACCCCGGCTTGGCCCACACAACACAGGAAAAGGCGGAGCGGTACCGGCGGTATCTACGGGATATTCCCATACCCGGGCACTACCGCCACGAGCACAACCAGCGACGAGTCGTTTTGTTTGGACTCGACCGGGTCAAGGTATGAACCCGACGGTTTCTCCCGTCAAACCACCCATTGCAACAAACTCACCCTTGTGCGTGTCGTGTCGTGCGCGTTGTAATGATCTGTAGGAGGACGTGGTGAATGCGGTGCGAGTGTTGAAATGTACATCGCTCTATCTCAACCCGCAGGGCATCCCCTCGTCGCCCTTCCAATGGCCCTCGCCGGCCTTTGCCGCCGACCTCGTCCGCGACTCGGCCTTCCTCTCCGACGAGGTCGGCCTGCCCTTCCACCACTCCTTCCTCTTCGACATCGCCCGACACGTCGAACACGAGCTTGCCGAGTCGCTGCAGGGCGACACGTACGTTGCTCGTGTGTGTTGTGTGTGTGTGTGTGTTGTGCGCGCGCGCGGAGAACACTCAACGTTTGATCAAAACAAACCTACAGGGAGCGGATAAAGGACACGTTTTCGCATCTCATGGCCAACACCCCGCGATACTACCTGTGCCTCATGGCCGAATGGCTCTCGAATTGCGTGCGAACGTGCTTCTCGCCCAAACTGAACGGGTACCCACCCATTCTACCCCCGGACACCGTGCGATTGCCCTTTTCTGCGTGGGTTTGCTGATGGCAATGGTGGTGGTGATGATGATGGCGGTGGCGGCGCATGCAGGAGTGCCGGAGGTGACACGACGTGGCGGTGTACGGACGTCGACCTGCAGCACGTGTTCCAAGTGCTCGACCAGGCGCAGGACTTCAATGCGCTGGCCCGTCTGCTGCTCTTCCTCATCAATTGCGTGCCGGCCACCTACCTGGCGCCCCTGTTGGCCGTTGCCAAAGACGTACCCTCACCCCCCCCCCACAACTCTTCACCGCCCGTTCTGTGTGGGATATTGACTCTTGGATTTCTTTCACTTTTCATTTCATTTGACTTGTAAACATGACAGCACGAGGGAGCGTTCGTGAGCCAGAATGCCCTGACGTCGCTCTTGGACGTTCTGAGCTCGCGAAGGGTCGACGCCATTCCGGTACTCGCTCGCTTACACTGCCATTGGGAAATCGTTGCGCTGTTGTTGTGTGTCGTATGTTGTGTGCTGATAGTGTGCGACATGTTGGCGCGCCCACAGCAGGAGCGGGGTCCGATGGAGCTGCAGATGTATCTGCAGGCCTACCTGGCGGAGCTGCTGAGCCGCTACTCGGAATGCGAGGAGACTGTGGCCTGGCTGCAGGAGAAGCAGATGCAGAAGAGCGACTTCATGGCCGCCAGCATCCAGCAGATGCAAGAGGGCAGCCCCTCTTTTGTATGGCTCTCCTCCCGCACACGCACCACCGCACACGCACCACCGCACACGCACCACCGCACACGCGCGCAGCACGACTGATGGGAGTGGTGTGCAGTCGATGATGCACAAGACCCCGGTGACGCCACGGATGTCGCCCAAGACACCGCTGGGCCATTCGGCCGAGGAGACGCTCAACCTCATCCTCGACAGCCTCAACGTGTGGACCCTCCAGCTCACCGCCGGCCACCTCCTGGACTGGATGGCCAACATCGACCGGTCCTCCTTCGCCAGTCCCGGCCACGACGTACGCCCGCACACGCACACACACCACCGCGGGAAAGGGAATGGCTGACATTCCTGGTGGCAATCGGGAATGTGGAATGTGTGGCAGCTTCCGGGAGGGAGTCGGGTGTTTTTGATGAACAGGCTGCTGGCGCGGCTGTTGGGCAACCACTTCGGGGCCGGCGAGGAGATGAGCCCGTCCGTGTTCGGGCAGCTGGTGTGCCTGCTGGGCGTCCACTTCGAGAAGGACTTCTTCCGCCATGTACAGACCATCCTCGAGGCGCGCGACGCCCTGCTCGGCGTCGTCTCCTTCTACGACCACCTCGCCTCAGTGTACGCCTGCGCCCTCCTCCCCCCACTCCAAAGCAATTTCAGGAATGCGGCTTACCTCGGGGGTGTGTGAACACAGGTGCGCCGAGGGCGGCGTGGACACGTCAGCAGCGAGAATGTCAGGAATGGTGATGCAGCAGGCCCAGACGACGGGGTCGACGTCGCTGATGGAGCACCTGAAGGCCAACATGCAGCTGCAGGAGGCCTTCATCGAGATGGTGACGCCGAGCCTGCTGCAGACCACCACCGAGCAGAAGCAGGCCTTTGTGCAGTCGCTCACGGCCCAGCTCAAGGCCCTCCTCCAGGGCGACCGCACCTCGTCGACCGCCATTCTCCTCGACCCGGGCCGCGTGTGGTTGGCCAAGCAGGGCCTGTGGATGCGGCTGCGCTTCATCATCGCCCTGCTGCCGCTCCTGCTCAAGAAAGAGAACCGAACGGTCGTCGTGGCCGCCGCCGCCACCACCACCGCCGCCGCCGCCGCCGCCAGCTGTAAATACGTCGACGACCTCGTGCTCACGCTGTTCAAGTTCTTCGGCAAGACCTTCCTGCTGGTGCCCGATGACGACGACCTGTTCCGCGACCTGCTCGACCTGGTGCACGCCCTGGTGCACCACTACGGCGAGGAGCTCATCAGCGCCGCCGCCTCGGGCTTCTTCTTCTACGCCGGCGTTGGCGGCGCCGGTGGTGCTGGCGCCGGCGGGCGGCCGACGTCGGGCTTTGGCGTCGCGGCTGCCGGCGGGTCCGGGGCCGACGACCAGGAGGAGGAGGTCGACGACTCGTCCATCTCCTCCACCCTGCGACAGCGACTTAAGGTACATAAGCCACGTCATCATTCTTTTTCTTTTTCTTTCTTTTTCTTTGTTTTGTGCGCAGCCTTCTTAACAAAACAATGATACGTACCAACCACCACGACCAACAGGAGGACTCGAAGAAGATGATCATGGCGCTGCCCGACGCGAAGCGGAAGTTGATGAAGCGCTACTTCCCGTTCCTCCACCAGCGCACCGCCAACTCGAGCGTGGTGCGCGTCGTGCGCTACCCGAACCCGGCCACCGGTGGCGCGTCATCGACGGGCGGCATGCCCCAGTCGCCGCACACGCCGTCGTCGTCCGCCTCGCCCTCGTCGTCGCTCATGTCGCCCCTCTCGCCGTCGGTCATGCTCGCCGCCGGCGGCAGCGGCCTGCCCGTCGGCCCGCCCACGGTCGCCGTCGACCCGTGGCAGCTGCTCGAGGACTGGGACGACACCCTGCTGGCGCCCTCGCTCTTTGGCGGCGCCCTGCAGCCGCGGCGGCAGCTCACCTACGCCGCGGCCCTGTTCGAAGACGACATGCCGCCGCCGCAGGCGCTGCTCGCCGCCACCGCCACCCAAGCCGAGTCACAACACGCCATGCAGCAGCAACAACAGCACCTCCATCAGCAACATCAACATCAGCAGCACATGCTGCAGCAGAAGATGATGTCCTCCTCGTCTTCGTCTTCCTCGTCGTCGTCGTCGTCGTCGTCGGCAACTGCGTCGCCGCAGGCTGGCCGGAAGCGAGGTTGGGAGGAGGTCGGGATGAAGCTGCCACAGGCGCCACCAACGCGACCCACCAAACGAGCCGCCCTCGAGTGAAGATGACCCCCAAACACAACAATTCGAAAACTGCATTGACCATGGATTTATTGATTGTGCTGTTCGTCGTCTTCCTCGTCTTCCTCATCGTACCACACTCTTCGCCACGCAGGCAGGCTAAGTTGCTCCAGCATCTTCTTCCGCCTTTCCTCACGTCTCGCTTTGACCTCCTGACTTCTCTTCTGAGCCAGCTCTGTGGCCTCCTCCTCGTCTACCCAAATCGCGAAAGGTGCTGGCAAATCGCCTCCCTTCTTTGCTGCACTTGCCATCCTCTCCAGCTCTTCCTTGTCTGTCTTCTGTTCAGTCTCTATTATTTCCTCGTCGCTTTCTCCATATTCTTCAGTTTCTACTTCAGTTTCTTCTCCTCCACTGTCATAGTCTTCCATGTCTTCCTGGTCGTCTTCCTCATCTTCCTCGTCGTCTTCCTTGTCTTCCTCCCTGAGGGCGTGCATGACCTCCACGTTGACCTGCACCTGCGGGAACTGCAGCCGGTTCATCAGCTGGCCGGCGGCTCTCCCGGTGGCCTCGTCCGACTGCAGAACCGCAGGGCAGTAGGCGCAGCTGTCTTCGTGGGCCTTGCGGTCGCCGATGGTGATCAGCGCCGGGCAGTAGCCCTCGCCGCTGGCCGCCACCCATGCGCCAGTCTCTTCGTCTTGAACAACACCCCACTGAACCACACACACCACACACACCCACACACACGCTTAGTTGTCATTCACTCCAATGATGGTGGTCTGGGCGGGAGCCGAACCCTGCAGTGGATGAGGAGGCTGTTGAGCTTCTCGACAGCGGCGTCGGCGGGGACGAGCTGAGCCGGGCGGGCGTCGAGCGGGCAGTGGCCCTGGAGCGCGGCCCACGAGGCCAGGCACGAGCGGCAGAAGACGTGCTTGCACTTGCCCGTGCCGACCGGGTCGTGCATGAGCCCCTTGTGGATGGGGCACTGCAGCTGGCTGGCCTCCCTCTGTTGGATGCCCTTGTACAGCACGACCGGGCGCCTCTCTTCTTCCTCATGTGTCTCTGGCACCTGATGTTCTTCCTCCTGTCTGCTCATCTCCTGGTCGATTAGCGGCTGATGCTCTGTGTGCGTGTCTTCCATCTTTGGCAGGTCGTAGGGCGGTGGTGGGGGTGCTCGTAGGCGTTGAGTTAGTGAACGTTGTTGTTGTTGATGATGTTGTGGTGTGTTGTGTTTGGGTCGCTGGTGAAAGAAGCCCAGGTCGCTGTTCGCACAGTCGCACCCACTATTCTATTCGACATGTCATGACAGCATTCCTTACATGTCATGAAAGCAGCATTGGTACAGCAACACAAGGCAAGTGTATCCTGTCAGGCCCTGCCATTGCCATGAAGGTAGGTGAAGTGCAACACAGACACAAATTTAGTAGACAACAAAACTACAGCCAGCCCAACACTCTGGGCACATGTCTCACTGCAGTGGACAACTTCAAACCAAGTGTTCATGAAAAAGGGTCAGTGACCCTTGCACAAAAATCAAGTATCTGTGCAAAAAAGGCCACCATTTGGCTGTTTTTCATGTAGAGGCAGCCATAGCAAGGGTGCCAATCACAGTGGTGAGCTCCTCATGGTGCTGTGCCATGAGGAGTCTGAGGTGGAGAAGGGTCTTCTGTGCCTTGAACACTTTCTGAAGGTTGGTGACATGGGCAAGGTCTTTGTTGGTGAATCCAACACCTTCACTCTTTGAAAAACTCAGATGCTGATAAAAAACTTGTGGCAGTACATCCAGTAGGCGATGAGACACCACATGGACATGCCGGTGAGGTTCATTGCGAGATTCATGCGGTGGGTGTTGTCAGCTGATGGTCTGCGCTCGTAAAGGTGGCCACAGGTTGGCTTTGCTTTTTGGTGCTTTTTGGTTAACATGCTCAAGCAGAGGCGACCCTCTTGTCCTCGGCGGTCTTGGGCCGGTCGCCTGCAATGTAGGCCTCCAGCAAGCGCACCCGCTCCTCTGGCCTCACACTGAACGTCCTGTACCGCTTGTCGCCCTTCACGACCACAACAGCACCGCACGACCACAACACGACGACACACACGCAACACAACACAAACGCGCAGGTGTCAGTGGGGGGGGGAAGGTGAGAAAGAAAAGAGGAAGGCCGCTTCGAGGCGTCGTACGCGGACGAGGTGTTCGATCTTGGGCCAGTCGGCCACGGTGGTCGTGGCGCTTATGGCCATCGTCTCCTTGTTGGTCTCGTCCAGAAGCATCAGAAAGTCCTGCGTCGCCCTCTCGTGCAGCTCCCGCACGTGCTCCAAGAACCTACACACCCCACCATCAGCACGACACGACACACGACACACCGCACACACCACACACCGCACACACCGCACACCGCACACACCGCACACACACGATACGCGCGCGTACAATTTCTTGCGTTCTGAGTCGTCGGGTACGCGGCTCCAGCGGGGATCGTCCTGGATCAGTTCGCGGGCGTCTTCCCACGAGCTCGCCATGTGGATCTTCTCCGTCTCCGCCAGCAGCCCCTTGAACTGCACCAGCCGATCCTACTCAGCACACACGCACGCACACCACACACACCACACACACACCACACACACCACACACGCACAACTTGGTGAGGCTGACCGGGCCAACGAAGAGTGGGTGGGTCGGTGGTACGGTCATCAGCTTCTGGAGGTGCTTGCGGAAGAGGGCCTCCTTCTGCTCCGACGTGAGCAGCGGGCTCGAGTAGCGTCGGTCGCCCGACAGTGCCGGCTTGCTCTCCCTCCACGACGCCTGCCCCAAAATATTCCAAAATAAATTTCAGAATAACATTAGCTATTTCAATAATATATAAATAATTATATCTAAATTGAAATATTGAGATAAATATAAGAATTCAAATTAAATATGAGGCGTACGTCGTGGTGCTTGACGCGTTCGCTGAGGAGGGCCTCGAAGTGGGCGACGGCCTCTTCGAAGCGCACCTTGGAGCGCTGCTCGTCCATCTCGCGCTCCTCCTTTTCGCGCCGCCGGCGCACCTCGCGCTCGCGCTCCTTGAGCCGCTCCTCGGCGCTCGCCATCCGCTGCCGCTTGCGGACCGCATCGGAGATCGAGCCCAGGTACTCGCCGAACAGCTCCTCCCGCTCGTGCGACGACCCCACCGCCCCGTAGCGCGGGTCGCCCTCCAGCAACCTCTTCACCTACACACCGCACACACCGCCGCACACCGCACACACAACACACACACACACACACACACACACACACACCGCACACACCGCACACACCGCACACACGCTGTTGGTCTAGAGCAAGGCGAACGGGGAGAACTGGGCGAACCTTGGACCAGCGGGAGTCGGGGACGATGTCGGGGGTCTCCTCCAGCAGCTCCCAGAAGGCTCTGTGCGCCTCCTGCGCGCCTGGAGATGATTGTGTGTCGTGTCGTGTCGTGTCGTGTCGTGTCGTTAGTCCAGGTCGCACGCGCCGCACACATTGCACGTGCGAGCGCGTACCCTTCTCCTTGGCCTGGCGAAGCGGGGCGACGGCAGCGTCGAAGAGGGCCCGGCGCTCCTTACGATCGGCGGAGGTCTCGCCCATGGCCTTGAACCGCGGGTCGGCTTCCACGGTCCGCTCGAAGTCGGACCACTTGGTGTCGGCCGTCAGCGTTGCCCGCACCTCCTCCAGCAGCCGCTCGAATCCTTCCTTCGCCGCCTTGTGTGTGCGTGTGCGTGTGCGGTGGTGCGTGTGCGGTGGTGCGAGTCAGTGAAACCGTCAGCGGTCGAGCGAAGAAGAACGAGCGGTAATAGAGGGCGAACCTGTGCGCGTGCGCGCTTGGCGGCGCGCTCCTCGTTGAGGATGTTCTTGACGTAGGCCTCGAACACCGCGCGCCGGTCCCCGTGTC
>NW_004457671.1:31805-33045 GCF_000313135.1 Acanthamoeba castellanii str. Neff | reverse complement strand
GAGTAGGGAATCTTGTTTTGAATCAAAAAACACTGCACTACAGCGCGCACGCCGCACCAAGCGAGGGGAGGGCCACCATAGGGAGACGGTGCAAAGGGCAGGCCAGGGTGGTGTGGAGCGCCCGCGCCGGGAGGCCAGCCGTGCCCACTGATATTGTGATTTCTTACAAATTAAGAATAAATAATAAAAACAATCAGCAAAAGGAGAAGGGCGGAGCATACGGCGGGGCACCAAACGAGGGGTCGTGAGGGCGGAAGGGCAGTCTGCCAGGACCACCACCAGGAAGAAAACCACCTCCTTGCATCGCTCCAAAAACAAAAGAAAGAAAAAAGCGTTTTCTTTTCTTTTGTGCTTTCTTCATGCTTCGTTCGTCCAGAAGGCTGGATGGAAGGTGGGCATGGTCATCTTTAATCTGCAAGATGAACGTTGCCAAAAAGCATCTAAGAGCTACAACACTCCCAGCGATGGAATTGAGGAGCCGCTACTCTCTCCCAGTAACGCAATGTTAATAGTCCTAAAACCTACAAAAAGGTTTAGCTCGCTCACGGTGGGGATCGAACCCACAATCTTCCGCTTAGGAGGCGGACGCCTTTCCATTGGGCCACGCGAGCCGGTGAAATTCCTGAGGCGGTGTCCTGTGGTTGATGAGAGAGCCAGGCCGTGTGCTCTTCTTTATTGCTTGCTCTACTGGAGATGGAGGATGCGGCGCGTGGCTGCGAATTGGTTGGGGAAGCGCTGGAGGCCGTCGGCACGCATGGCCGGGGCGTGGTGGTCGAAGTAGTGCTGGAGGGCGGCACGGTCAGCGCACCCGTAGAGCGCCACGTAGCGCACGTAGTCAGCCGCGTCATCGCTGGTGGCCTCGTTGTCCCCCTCGAGGCCTCCTGGCTGTAGAGCCGCGCCGAGACGAAGCAGCGCGTGGTCTCCACCATGTCGCGCATGTGGGCACGAAGCCACTCGAGGAAGGGACCCTCCACCTGCTTCTTCACGCGCAGATTCACCTCATACTCCACCGTCGCCTTCCCTGCTGCTGCCATTGTTTGTAATACTAACGGATAAATGATTTATTATAAAAATCATTTGAGATAAGAGATCAATTTACTTTTATTTGCTATTAAAATAACAGCTAAATTGAGCCCGTGACGCCGACACACGCGAACTGGCTGACTCTGGTCCTTAGTTGGAGGGCTTCTTGTAACCGCCCTTGCTGGCGGGCAGGTAAGCCCGGCGCTCGTGCAGCTCG
>NW_004457671.1:16831-29826 GCF_000313135.1 Acanthamoeba castellanii str. Neff | reverse complement strand
AAGCACGCCCGGCGGGAGGTGAGCCGGCACGAGGCCGGGAGGAACCACGCCCGGCGGCGGACCAGCGAACCGCTGCGGACCTGCGCCAGTCACAGTGCGCCGCTCAGGTGAATAGGTAAGAAAATAAAGTAAAAGTGGGGAGTGGGGTGAGGTCAGGGCAAACCTGGTCCTCCCGGTTGAGGCCAGCCGTACGGGGGCTGGTGCGCTGCTGGCCCACCATAGGGTCCTCCTGGCGCCTGCGGCACAAACGAGCACGGGGGTGAGTAGGGAATCTTGTTTTGATCAAAAAACACTACACTACACTACGCCACGCACCAAGCGAGGGGGAGGGCCACCATAGGGAGACGGTGCAAAGGGCAGGCCAGGGTGGTGTGGAACGCCCGCGCCGGGAGGCCAGCCGTGCCCACTGATATTGTGATTTCTTACAAATTAAGAATAAATAATAATAACAATCAGCAAAAGGAGAAGGGCGGAGCATACGGCGGGGCACCACCAAACGAGGGGTCGTGAGGGCGGAAGGGCAGTCTGCCAGGACCACCACCAGGAAGAAAACCACCTCCTTGCATCGCTCCAAAAAACAAAAGAAAGAAAAAAGCGTTTTCTTTTCTTTTGTGCTTTCTTCATGCTTCGTTCGTCCAGAAGGCTGGATGGAAGGTGGGCATGGTCATCTTTAATCTGCAAGATGAACGTTGCCAAAAAGCATCTAAGAGCTACAACACTCCCAACGATGGGAGATTGAGGAGCCGCTACTCTCTCCCAGTAACGCAATGTTAATAGTCCTAAAACCTACAAAAAGGTTTAGCTCGTTCACGGTGGGGATCGAACCCACAATCTTCCGCTTAGGAGGCGGACGCCTTTCCATTGGGCCACGCGAGCCGGTGAAACCCTTCCTGCCGCTGTGTCCCGTGTTTGATGAGAGAGAGCCAGGCCGTGTGCTCTTCTTTATTGCTTGCGTTCACGGTGGGGATCGAACCCACAATCTTCCGCTTAGGAGGCGGACGCCTTTCCATTGGGCCACGCGAGCCGGTGAAACCCTTCCTGCCGCTGTGTCCCGTGTTTGATGAGAGAGAGCCAGGCCGTGTGCTCTTCTTTATTGCTTGCTCTGCTGGAGATGGAGGATGCGGCGCGTGGCTGCGCATTGGTTGGGGAAGCGCTGGAGGCCGTCGGCACGCATGGCCGGGGCGTGGTGGTCGAAGTAGTGCTGGAGGGCGGCACGGTCAGCGCACCCGTAGAGCGCCACGTAGCGCACGTAGTCAGCCGCGTCATCGCTGGTGGCCTCGTTGTCCCCCTCGAGGGCCTCCTGGCTGTAGAGCCGCGCCGAGACGAAGCAGCGCGTGGTCTCCACCATGTCGCGCATGTGGGCACGAAGCCACTCGAGGAAGGGACCCTCCACCTGCTTCTTCACGCGCAGATTAACCTCATACTCCACCGTCGCCTTCCCTGCTGCTGCCATTGTTTGTAATGCTAATGGATAAATGATGATTTATTTTAAAAATTATTCGAGATAAGAGATCAATTTATTTTTATTTGCTATTAAAATAACAGCTAAATTGAGTCCGTGACGCCGACACACGCGAACTGGCTGACTCTGGTCCTTAGTTGGAGGGCTTCTTGTAACCGCCCTTGCTGGCGGGCAGGTAAGCCCGGCGCTCGTGCAGCTCGCGCTCCAGCCACCACGTGGCACCGAGCGGCAGCCGCTTCTTGGCCTCCTCGAGATAGGCCTCGGCCTCCTCGAGCCGCGCCTTGGCCTCCTCGAGCGCCGCCTCGGCCGCCGCCTTGGCCTCCTCCGACCGCGCCCGCGCCGCCTCCGCGCTCGTCCGCGCCTGCGTCGCCTGCCGCGCCGCTTCCGTGGCCTGCTGGGCGGCCTGCTCGGCTTCAGCGCGCGCCGCCGACGCCTGTTGCGCCGCCTGCTCGGCCACCTGCGCCGCGCGGTCGGCCTTCTTCACCGCGGCCTCCTGCGTGATCTTGGCCCGACGCAGCGGCAGCGGGTCCGACGACAGGTGCTGGGCGAGCTCGTTCTTGGCCCGGTTCTTCTGCACCACGCTGCCCTCCTCGGACTGCCGCGTGAGCTCGGCCGTGCGCCCGTTGAAGGCGTCCTCCTGCGCCTTGAGCTCGTTGAGCGCCGCCTCGAGCTCGGCCTTGGCCGCCTGCAGCTCGGCATTGCGCGCCGTGGCCTCGGCGTCGGTGCGCTTGGCCTCGGCCTCGCGAGTCTTGGCCTCGTCGGCAGTGCGCGTGGCTTCGGCCTCGCGCCGCTTGGCCTCGGCCTCCTGCGCCGTCGCCGCGCGCAGCGCCTCCGACGCCTCGCGATCGCGCGCCTCGGAAGCCGCGAACGCCGCCGACACCTCGTTGAAGATCCGCTCGGCCTTCTCAATCTCCTCCTTCGAACCCTGTTCCATTCGTTCACCCCGTGTGGTGTGTGCCGTTGCGCACGTGTGTGTGCGTGTGTGTGTGTGTGTGTGTGCGGTGTGCGTGTGCGGTTGCGTGCGTGCGAGCATGCGTGTGCGGTGTGTGTGTGTGTGTGTGAGAGAGAGAGAGAGAGAGAATGTCAGTTCGGGCCACACGAGAGAGAAAGAGTGGGGGGTGTTGACCTGGGGCGCGTTGACGAGCTTGTGCCAGTCGGCGTTGTACTTGAAGGTGAGGATGTGCGTGAGCGGCACGCGCTTCACCGTGCCCACGATGGCGCCCGTCGACCGCAGCCGGTCCCTCATCGCCTGCACCGTGAGCGTCTCCTTGAAGTGTTCGAGGAACCGGTGGGCCTGGAACTCGTCGAGGTCGGAGCCCTCGGCGCGCTTGGCCTCGTCGAGCTCGATGGCCTTGTGCACGAACGACCACATCTTCTCCGCCTCCTGCGACGCAAAGTCCTGTGTTTGCGCCCCCCCCCCCCACAACAACAACATTGCGTGACACAGTCCGTTACATGAGGGGGCGGAGGGGGGACAAAAAAGAACGAAAGCGACAAAAGCGAAGACCGATCAAAAAAGATGGATGATCGAGTGACGAAGACGATAGTGTGAGCGTGAGTAAATGAGGAGGGAGTGAAGGATTAGGTGGCAGGCAGGGGCTGGATAAAAGGGGAGCGGTGTACCTCCCAAAAGGCATTGAGGAAGAAGACGGCCTGCTCCTTGTGGGTCTTGGTGACCAGGTTGTCGAGCCTTTCCTTGTCGTTCGATCCTGCGAGTCCTGACATCTTTGCTTGTACGCTCTTCCTTTGTTGCTCGGCTCTTGTTGTGGCTGTTGTCTCAAGGCTGCAATGTTGGACAAGGCCTGTCTACACAAAACAAAAAATGAAATGTGTTTGAAAATGTGCATTTTAACGATTTGAATTACAACAAAATAGATAGAAAAAAACAAAACAAAAAATTGATGGAGCGCCCAGGAGCACCCAGGCCGACGATCAGTTTGCCCAAGCGGGGGCCGAAGCAAGCGGGCACTGGGATCGGAGGACCACCAAGACAAGATTGGAGATCGGAGGGATATGAGGACGAGAGCGAACGGAAAATGGCAGAGGACGGAGATGAAGAGGAGGTGAAGGGAGCGGAGGCAGTCGAGAGTTGGTACAACGCCCTCGGACTGCCCAAGCCCTTCACTGCCCCTCGCCGACTCTCAGAGGGCGTGTGGCGGCCAGACCTGCGCCTTGTCCAGCTCACCACCAACAAGTGCGCATTTTATTTTCTATGATTATTTTCAATCTATTAACAATAATATATATGTTCATGTCATTTGTTATTGTTCAATTAAAATATATTTAAATGAAATTATAAATAAAATAAATTCCTTGTTTTGGTGCAGAGGGCAGTGGTTCAAGACGATGGGGTTCTCTCACGGGAAGGAAGAGTTCTATCACGTGGAGGAAGCCGTCTTCCTGGCCGATCAGGCTCTACTGCGCATTCTACATCACGGTACAGTTACAGTTTATCTGAGCGCCGCGCGGTTGGCTGATTGATCGCCAGTGTGGCGTGCAGACGTGGAGCTGTCGCTGGCTCAGGTGTTTCGGCTGTTGAGCGAAGGCGGCGTGCCCCTGGACCACTACATCGCCTACGCTCACCTCACTCGCCTGGGCTTCATCCTCGCTCGCACCCGCTTGCCGCTTCATGAGGGCCAATCACCAGGTACGGAGCTCCAGCTCTACCTGTCCGTGCGTGTGCGTGATGGAAGGGTAGTGGTGGTGGTGGTGGACATTGATCATGTACCGACGCTGCAGCTGCTGCAGAGGACCGGACGCCGCGCGTGCTGTTCGACGTGTGGAAGGCACAGAAGAAGGGCTTCAAGAAGAGCCAGGTGGACTCCCTTCGGCCTGACTTCCGCCTCTGCGTCGTCGGCCAGTCCGATCCACCACCATCACCGGCCCACATCAGGTACGGCCTTTCCCCGTCTAAGTCTCTTGTTGTCCACTGAACGTGGCCACAGGAACTTGCTTGAACGGTCACCCGGCGTGCCAGTGCGCTTTGGCGTCGTCGACGGAGGAGCTGTGAGCTTTGCCTCGTTTGAAACTCTTCACATTTGCTGCATCCACCACATAAAAATCATCTCAACGATTCTTGCGTAGCGCCGCCACAAGAACAAGGCATCGGGCAAAGTTGTTGAATGCACAGCGTTTACTGAGGACGATCCATTTACTGCTTGGTGGCAGCGGGGGCGGCGGCAACGGCAGCGGCAGCGGCGGCCTTCTGCTGCTTCTGAAGCACCTTCACGGCCTTCTTGTTGTGCTTCTTGGCGAACCTCTGGTTGCGGAGGAACTTGGGGTCCATCTGTGAAACAGACGGTCAGCATTTCGGCTGAGAATAATTCGTGGTGGTCGGAGGAAATGCGGCGATCCGGAATTGAGGAGTACGTACGCCCTTGGTCGAGACGTGCCTCTGGTTGGGGGCGCGCTTGATACCGTTCCTGTGGTTCTTGTGACCCTGGTTGTGAGCCGTGTGGTTCTTGGACTTGGCCATTGTCTGTAGGATCAAAGGGATGGGAATGAATCAGTACGAGGACATCGGCCATCACGATGGATGAATGGCAGATTGAACGGATGGGCACAGGGATCAAGAGGGGCCATACAAGGGAAAGTGGGCAGAGGAGAGAATGGAGAACGAAAAATTACAAATAGAAAAGGAATGGGGCGGCGTGAACGCACCTATTGATCAAGGAAGTACGCACAACCGATTACACGACGTGGGATAGAAAGGGAAGAGGAAGAAAAAAAGAAGTCGACACCAAATTGTACAAAATTTGTCTGGTTCATTTCTACACAAGGCGGTCCACGTCATTACGGTAGCATTTATTTATTCTTTTTACTTTTTCTTGGATTTATTCACATGCAAATGGAGAGGGAAGATGGTGCAGAGCAGAACAGGAAGCGATTGCGTGTCGAGCAGGAGACGACGACACAACCACAGGTTGTGGTCGCACATCGAACCCAGGGCGCCCCCGTAGCCGAGCAGCCACTCCGCCTGGACCGCAGCATTGTATGTGCCTCTCGTGCAATCAAAATAGTTTCGCCTCCTTTTGATCAATCCAAGCACTTCGGCCCTACGCCCAAAGGATTACTCTTTTTTTATCACAAATAATCAACATTCTTTCGGCTTCTACTTGGTCCGGTGCTGTAGTTTGGATTTTCGGAGATCGAGGGCGTGCTACGCAAGGTGTCCGACTTCCTCTTCATCCACGCCAAGACACCCGATATCGAGGTACGTCCACTGACGCATGCCAGCACCATTTCAATAGCGCTACTCATCCCATGCTGCACGACACCCGCACACGCACACGGCCATTTTGCTGGTGTCGCGCAGATCGAAGCCAAGTTGGGTTTCCTGCTGGACAAAGACACAAGAGAGCGCCTCTACCTGCCCATCAGCTGCGAGACAGAGGTCATCAGCAGCAATCTCACCTTCCAATCGAGCGTTCCTGCGGTGCGCGCTCCTTACACGTCTGCGTGGCCCGCGTGTCTCGTATGTGGCGTTGGTTGTGTGTCGTCGTGTCGCGTGTTGTGTCTCCTGCCCATGCTTGTGGCTAAACATCTTACGCGACATCCACAGGAACTGTTTAAATTATTTAATGACAAGCTAAACGAACGTTTCCGTGCGGCAACGCAACCGGACTACAGAGTACCCACCTTTGCCTTGTGCGTGTTGTGTCGTTGGCCGTGTGCGGTGGTGCGACGCGCGTGCCGTGTCGTATCTCACACGGGGTGGCTGGCTTGGGTTCAGGGCAAGAAGGTGACATACGCGCATTTTCGAGAGGTGGACATGTTCTACCCGGGTCAAGTGCGAGTGACGTTGGACGAAGCCGGGAACGAGAAGCGGATCATCCGTAAGAAGCGCATCAGCGACATCAACTTCCACTCCCCGCAGAGTGTCATCGACTTCCGAATCAGCGCCTCCACGTACACCCGCCCACCCTTCCCTTCGGCATTCCTCTGCATTCCTCTGAGCTGATTGTATGCGACGTGTGCGACGTGTGCGTGTGCTGAGGACAAAAAAGGGAAGAGCACGTGGAGCGGCCGCACACGAGACCGAGCCACGAGAGACAGAAGGAGCGGATCAGCTACCGGTTCGAGCTGTTCTCGTTCGACCTGACGAAGGTGGAGAAGCTCGACCGGCAGGGCACGAGCACGACCTACGAGATGGAGGTCGAACTCGCGGACATGGCCCTCGTGCGCGCCGAACGACAGAAGCTCAACAACAAACTCCCCAACGACTTTCTGGCCATCGCTACTGGTACCCACCCCACAATCGCACGCACACGCATCACCGCACACGCACACGCACACGCATCACCGCACACGCACACGCACACGCACACGCACGACTCAACATACATCGCCTACGACATGGCACGGCAATAATCCTGGACTGACTTGTGGCGTTGATTGCAGCTTTGCTAAATAACATCCACGCGTTCCTGACGATCGCCAACCAGCTACAGCTACAGCCACAGCGACACTGACCAACCAACCAACCGGCCGTGCTCCTCCTCCAACAAACACGACAAGACCCTCATACACGCACAATCTGTCAATACAACCCCCAGCATGGCTTTGTGAAATCGTGCACGACACACGACACGACACCACACGCACACACAAACACGACCGCACACGAAAGACCAGCCAATGGTGGTGGGGGTTTAATTTTTATTGGTGTGCTCCACGCTCAAAAATTGAAGCAACACAAGGCCAGTGACAAGCAGGAAACAACAACAGCAAGCCGGCGTAAAAGCAAAGATGTCAGGACTCGCAGGATCGAACGACAAGGAGAGGCTCGACAACCTGGTCACCAAGACCCACAAGGAGCAGGCCGTCTTCTTCCTCAATGCCTTTTGGGAGGTACACCGCTCCCCCCCCCACACACTCAATCTTACGCTGTCTTCGCTTTTTGATCAATTAACAATCTTCGCTTTCGTTCTTTTGCCCCCCCCCTTGGCTCATCCATATTATGTTGTTGTTGTTGTGGGGGGTGGGGGAACACAGGAGTTTGCGTCGCAGGAGGCGGAGAAGATGTGGTCGTTCGTGCACAAGGCCATCGAGCTCGACGAGGCCAAGCGCGCCGAGGGCTCCGACCTCGACGAGTTCCAGGCCCACCGGTTCCTCGAACACTTCAAGGAGACCCTCACCGTCCAGGCCATGAGGGACCGGCTGCGGTCGACGGGCGCCATCGTGGGCACGGTGAAGCGCGTGCCGCTCACGCACATCCTCACCTTCAAGTACAACGCCGACTGGCACAAGCTCGTCAACGCGCCCCAGGTCAACACCCCCACTCGCTCTTTTCTTTGATCTGACATTTTTCTCATCCAACCGCACACACCGCACCCGCATGATCGCACACGCACACGCGCCACCGCACACACACGCGGGGTGAACGAATGGAACAGGGGTCGAAGGAGGAGATTGAGAAGGCCGAGCGGATCTTCAACGAGGTGTCGGCGGCGTTCGCGGCTTCCGAGGCGCGCGATCGCGAGGCGTCGGAGGCGCTGCGCGCGGCGACGGCGCAGGAAGCCGAGGCCAAGCGGCGCGAGGCCGAAGCCACCCGGGCCGCCGACGAGGCCAAGACTCGCGAGGCCGAGGCCAAGCGCACCGAAGCCGAGGCCAAGACCCGCGACGCCGAGGCCACGGCGCGCAATGCCGAGCTGCAGGCGGCCAAGGCCGAGCTCGAGGCGGCGCTCAACGAGCTCAAGGCGCAGGAGGACGCCTTCAACGGGCGCACGGCCGAGCTCACGCGGCAGTCCGAGGAGGGCAGCGTGGTGCAGAAGAACCGGGCCAAGAACGAGCTCGCCCAGCACCTGTCGTCGGATCCGCTGCCGCTGCGTCGGGCCAAGATCACGCAGGAGGCCGCCGTAAAGAAGGCCGACCGCGCGGCGCAGGTGGCCGAGCAGGCGGCGCAACAGGCGTCGGCGGCGCGCGCCGAGGCCGAGCAGGCCGCCCAGCAGGCCTCGCAGGCGCGGGCGGCGGCCGAGGAGGCGGCGCGGCAGGCGACGCAGGCGCGGACGAGCGCGGAGGCGGCGCGGGCGCGGTCGGAGGAGGCCAAGGCGGCGGCTGAGGCGGCGCTCGAGGAGGCCAAGGCGCGGCTCGAGGAGGCCGAGGCCTATCTCGAGGAGGCCAAGAAGCGGCTGCCGCTCGGTGCCACGTGGTGGCTGGAGCGCGAGCTGCACGAGCGTCGGGCTTACCTGCCCGCCAGCAAGGGCGGTTACAAGAAGCCCTCCAACTAAAGGCACTAAGTCAGCCGTTTACATTTGTGATAAACTAAACTGATTACCAAATAAAATTAATTATTTGTTGATAAAGAAAAAAGAAGAGAAATCCCGCGGAGACCAACACGTGGCTGGGCAAGAAGTGTGAGAATTGAAAAATCAATCAAGCAAACATCAACTCTTTGACCTAGAAGATGACGTCGCGGTAAGGACTCTTCTTCATCCACCTCTTGCTTGATCTGCTCTTCTCATGCTAAGGCTTTTTCCACTCTTTAGCACAGGGGGAGGAAGCCTCTTGGGGTATGATGACTACGCTCGCCGCAAAAACGAGGAGAAGGACCGCCTCAGCGCGCAGTCTGAGGAGTGGCTCGAGCAATCCAACGATGCCCACCTCGACAAAATCGGATCAAAAATATCAGCCATTAAAGACGTACGCCCCATTTTTATTTTATTTTATATTGATTTGTCTGAATTCATACATTTGTATTTACATCAATTAACGATTGATATGTTTCTAATTTATTCGACTCGATTCGGTTCTACGTGGCAGCTTTCACTGGGCATCAAGAAGGAAATCAGAGACTCGAACACCCTGCTCGATCAGATGGAGAGCGGTGTTGCCATGACCGGTGGCATGCTCAAGGTAACGCCTTCTTTTATGGCCCACACACATCATGAGCGATGAAAGATGGGAGCCGACCGTGTACGTACGTCGTGCGGTGTTTAGGGTTCGATCGGGCGGCTGGCCGACATGACGCAAACGGCGACGAAGAAGCACATGCTCTACCTCATCGTGTTCGTGGTCGGCCTCTTCCTCACGCTCTACTACGGCGCCACCTTCTTCTGAGCTCACCTCACACGCTCGCTACCAGCTCACCTCACACCCCACGCCATCAACATAACGCGTCAACAACAACACAACACACTACACGCACACGATGCGGACGCTTCTTTGTACATATTGACACGACACGACACACACTTTCTCTCCCCTCTACATTCCGCCACACATAATCAACGCAACGCACACAAACGAAACACGTGTGGCGCTGAATAGACAAGACTCTTATTTTTCCAAACCAAACCCGCATCGTCAAGACCACGAGCACGAGCACGAACACGGTGCTCTACGAGTAGAGCAAGGCCGGGTTCTCCTTGCCGCCGCCTCCCTTCTCCAGCTCCTTCTGCGCGCAGTCCTCCACTGTGCAAGAAGAACGAAGAAAACGAAGAACGAAGAGAAAGCGAGGGTGATCAGGGCAGTGGAGGCTGGTGGTGTGAGGGTGGGGGGGGGGGCGTACGGTCGTCCATGGTGATCCGGGCGTTGTCGAGTCGGAGGGCGGCTCGCGAGGCCGCCTTGAAGCAGACGTTCTTGATGTTGCCGCCGGCGAAGGCGAACCGACCGGCCAGCTTGGCCAGGTCGACGTCGGGCGCCAACGGCGCGTTGGGCGGCAGATGAATCCTCCACAACTACGCAACAAAATTACATCAGCCCACAACACACGATACGCACACGACACCATCGCACACAAAACACACGCACGACCGCACACGCACACGCACATATGACGCAAAAGTACCTTCTCGCGCAGCTTGACGTCGGGCGTGGGAAATTCGACCATGAAGCGGAGGCGGCGGTGGAAGGCCGAGTCCAGCGTGGGCATCAGGTTGGTCGTCAGGATCACGATCTGCGCACCCGCGGCGGTGAGTGGCCGCTCGCCCAGGCGAAGCGCGCGGGGGAGGGGGTGGAGGGGGGCGAAGGTACCCCCGGGAAGCGTTCGAGGTGGTAGAGGAGCAGGCCGACGTCCAGGTTGGCGTAGCGGTCGGTCGACGAATCCTGCTTGTCCGATCGGGCGCCGAACAGCGACTCGGCTTCGTCGAAGACCTACGCACACGATGGGTCAGCGCAGACCTAGCGTCACCTCCGTGCGTGTGCGTGTGCGTGTGTGTGTGTGCGTGTGTGCGTGTGTGCGTGTGTGCGTGTGCGTGTGCGTGGATACCAGGATGGCGTCGAGGGTGCGCGCTTCCTTGAAGACGTATTCGATGTTCTTGGCGGTCTCGCCCACGTACTTGCTCACCAGCTCGGCGCAGTTGATCACCTTCAGCGGCTTGCCCGTCTCAAAACTGCGAATAATAATAATAAAGGCGACCACAAATCTCAGCGAATGGAACACACACACACGCACGCACACGCGCACACGCACCCACACGCATACACGCACACACGCACACACGCACAGACACACACCAACATAGAGAGGAGGTACCCGACGGCCTCGGCAGCGAGGGTCTTGCCCACACCGGGCAGACCGTAGAAGAGCGCAGTGGTGCCCTGGTCGTAGCACATCTTCTCCGAATAACTGCCGGGCACACCCAAACAAACAGTCAATACACCACCGCAGGCGTGTGCGTGTGCGTGTCGTGCGGTGTCGCGTTGCGTTGCGTTGCGTACCCCCATTGACCGAACAGCACCTGGCGGGCCTTCTCGAAGTTGATGATCTCCTGCAGCTGCTTGACGACTGCGTCGTCGGCGATGATGTCTTCGATGCCCCGCGTCGGCACGACTGCGCAAGCGCACGCAGGCGCGTCAGTCACTGCCGACCTGGTGCAAAGAAAGAGCCAAAATAAAATAAAATAAAATAAAATAAATTTGGTACCTCGGCGATCAAAGTCGACCATGCCCAGCCGCCCGCGCAACTGCAGCCGCGAGCCTCTCTCGAGGTCCTCGTGCTTGATCACCGGATTCTCCTACACGTGTCACCAGCGACACGACACACGACACACGACACACGCGACACACGCGACACGACACACGACACGACACAGAAATGAGCAGGCGCGTGTGTGCAGGGCATAGGAATAGGATGTGAGGTGGTGCGCACCTTGTCCCTGTTGACGGCCGACGACAGCGCGGAGAGCACGGCGTTCTTGATGAAGCCGCCCGTCAGCTCGTACTTCATGGCCAGCGCCTTCCAGTCGATGTCATCCGCCAGCTGCAAGAGAAAGGGGCCATCGAAGAGGGGGAGGAATGAGTAAACCTTGTGTGCGTGTGTCGTGTCGTGTCGTGTCGTGTCGTGTCGTGTCTGGTGTGTACCGTGAGGCCGGATGGCACATGCGCCCGCCAGATCTTCTGACGCAAGACCGGGTCGGGTTGCCTGAACTCGATCGCCAACGTCACACGGCGATGCATGGCCTGTGTGTCGTGTGTGATCGAGCAAACATATATTTAATTAATAATTGAAATAAATAAAATAAGAGATCGCCCGAGTAGCTTCGATTCGTGGGGTGCGGGGGGGGAGAGGGCATTTCACGTACCTCGTCCAGGTCGAACGCCCGGTTGGTCGCCTGGGGGTGGAATGTGAGGAATTTCTTGATTGAAGGGAATGTGGGGCACGGGGGGTACCATGATGATGAGGCCGTCGTGACGCTCGATCTCGGTCAGCAGCAGGTTGACCTCGTTGCCGCCCTTGTCGCGCGACAGGAAGATCTGCTCGCACTCATCGAAGAACAAGATCGAGTCCCTGCGCGTTCACATAACAACCGATCAACGAGTGTCATTGTCGTGTGTCGTGTGTCGTGTGTCGTGTCGGTGTCGTGTGTCGTGTCCGGTGTCGTGTCGTACGTGAGCTTGGCCTCGCGGAAGATGAATTTGATCACTTCGTCGGCTTGGTTGCCGCCGAGCGAGGTGAAGTTGATCAGGAGGATGCGCTTGCCCAGCTTGTTGCCCAACGCGTTGGCCATCATCGTCTTGCCCGTGCCCGAGGTGCCTATATTATTATTATTATTATAATTATTATATAATTTAGAAATATATATATTTAGAAATATAAACACAACAATGACAGACAATTAGTAAATAAATGACACTTGCTTGCGGTGGCAATGAAGAAATAAGTCGGGTGAGCCATGCGGTGTACCGTAGAAGAGCAGGAGGATGCCGTTGCCGTAGGTGATGGTCTCCTCGAAGCCCAGATCCTTCCTGAACTTCTTGTAGCATTCGAATCCTGCAGGCGCGATCGTTGTCGAGTTCGCATGCGTGTGAGTGAACGGCAACTTGGGCACGCACGCGCGCGCGCAGCGGTACCTTCGACCGTCTCGAGGATGAGCTTCTTCGAGTCGTCAGGCAGTACGACCTGATCCATCTTCACCTTGGGGTAGTAGCTGCAGGCCACAGCCATTCCACAACGAATGAGAAATCAGAAATCAATATGTGGTACACATCATTCAAAAGATAAATAGAAACAAATGTAAATACCTGTGCGAGCCCTCGACGAGTTCGCTGAACTCGGTGTCGAGGCCGACGATGAAATCGAGCATGCGCCGGT
>NW_004457671.1:15573-16255 GCF_000313135.1 Acanthamoeba castellanii str. Neff | reverse complement strand
CCTCTCCGACAGCTGGATGATGCCTTCCTTGTACCAGCGTGCCCGCCGTATAGAAATAAGGCCTGCCGTGCGAGCACCTCATGTCAGCCCACACGCGACGCACACACACTCACGCACGCACGCACGCGCGCACATTGCACACACAGCACACACACAGCACACACACACACAGCACACACAGCATACACAGCACACAACACACACACGATGCTGAGGAAAGAAATGCGTGCCTGGCCTTGATTTCCTCCTGGAAGCCTTTGCAGAAAAGCTGGAGAAGGCCGCCGACGGTGAAGCCGCTGTTGCGCTGGCCGGTCATGAAGTCGTAGTTGAGGCTGCTGATGTCCTGCGAGATCACGCCGCCCACCAGGGTGAGCAGCACGACCTTCTCGAACTCGTCGAGCTTGCACGCGAGCGCCAGGCGCTCGAGACGAGGCAGCCAATCCGTTTGCCTGGTCATCTCCAATCGCTTCTGGCACTTGGCCTGTGTGTGTGTGTGTGTGTGTGTGTGTGTGTGTGTGTGTGTGTGTGTGTGTGTGTGTCGCGTGGTTAGCCTTCCCGACCCGCTCGTGCGATGATTTCCCGGTTGGCGGGTACCTTGAGCATGCGCTCCTTGGCGCGGAGCTCGCGGACTTTTGTGTCGAGCTGCTGATCGTTGCCGTAATCAAAACCGAATGCGTCCTGC
>NW_004457671.1:5110-15230 GCF_000313135.1 Acanthamoeba castellanii str. Neff | reverse complement strand
GTTTCCTGTGGGGCGAGCGAGAAGACAACCAAGACCATGAACACAGGCTCGCACTAGCACTAGCACTGCACGCGCACACACCACGCACGGCGCACACGACGACACGCGCAATGAGGGCAACGACGTACATGAGGAATGTCGATGTAATCGTTTTGCATGGGGCTGGTCTTATCGACAACGAACAGTCCCTGAGTGAGGTAGGGCCTGGTCGACTTGAGGAATGCAATGGCTGTGTGCCGTGCGGGCGTATAGGGTTGGGCGTCAGTTGTGAAAGAGGGAGAGAGAGCAAAGGTGATGTATGGCGGGAGCGGAGACACTGAAACACGGCGTACCCTCGTTGATGGTCATGTCCGAATAGCGCAGCAGGGACTCGAAGCTGTAGTTGCTCCTCCTTCCTCCACCTGGTCACGACGCGACACGAGAGACCGCAAAAACCGTGAGTCGACGCTTTCTTTCTTCACAGTGAGGGAAACCAATACCAAACCGGTTGGCGATGATTCTGTCGCTCATTGTCAGCTTTACATTGCCTGAGCGTGTGAACTCTTGCCCTGTGTGTGTGTGTGTGTCGTGTGTGTCGTGTGTGTCGTGTGTGTCGTGTGTGTCGTGCGGTGAGAACACGCATGATGCAGAGCGAGAGACGCGTGAGTGATCGGTACCAATCGCCTGTACGACGATGAAGTTGAGGGCCAGCTTTTCCTTCTCGCTCAGGCCGAACTTGATGGCCAGTCGGACCAGCCGCGGGAGCAGGGGCCGGCCCTGCCTCTCCTGCGGCTTGGTGTCCACGGGAGCATGGTGCCGCAGCTTCTTCGCCACGCCCCTCCCAAAGTTGGCCTTGACCGCATTGAGCGCCGCCGTGTACTGCTGGCACGCTGTCGTGTCGTGTCGTGTCGTGTCGTGTCGTGTCGTGTCGTGTCGTGTCGTGTCGTGTCGTGAGCGACGAAGCACAGCGCAACCGTGCCGTACGCGTGGGATCGAATGTACCTTCGGAGTCGAGTTGGTTCTTCTTGAAAAAGCTCAGCTGTGGGCGACGACAAGGGAAGAAGTGAAAATGGTGACGTCAGCGCCAGCAGGGAGCGGAGGTTAATGAAATAAGAAAAGATTCACAGAAAAATGCTGGTGGAGGGGGATGGGGCACCTCCTGGCCAATCTGCAGATCTTCGAGACCGAGTAGCGTCTTCTTGAGTACCATGTCCACCTCCAGGTCATGCAAGTACTCCTTTTGGCAGTGAAAAATAAATAAAATAAAATAAATTCACGAGATTAATTGGTGCTACCGCAACATCAACGATGAGGAAGAAGGTGTTGGGCGGTACCAAATCACTGGCATAGGGGACAGCCAGCGCTTGGTTGGTGAGCCTGTCCACCACCGGAGGGCTGAGCATACGGTGCAGGCGAGGGTTCTCGTCGAATTGCTTCAGCACCCAGGCCTTGCCCAAGGGCTCCACGGCCAACAGGCCCTCGTCCACGCTGCTCTCCATCGTCTTGCTTGTACTTGTGCCGTCAGCAACGAAACACAACAAATGGTGTTCTGAATATTTCTTGGTTTCAACTTTGTTTGGGTTTGCTTTTTTGGCCAATTACAATTACAATTGTGAGCAATATTATTCCTATTTGGATTGCAAAAACAAGGAAACAGTGGCTCGGCAGGAACTGACTTCTTGCAAACTCTCTTGCAGCTCTGCAAACCTCTCTTGAGGCCTCCATCACGACGAGTATCCAGGCTGCAGATGCTCGGTCCGCTCATTCTCTGTTTTTCAGAGTGACCCATCTCAAGCCTAGGCCTGGCCCACGCTGATGCCCAGTTTCAGCCTGGCCTCTTGTTCAAAAGGATATGTGGGGGAACAGTAGCTTTAATCTTGTTTGTACAATTCGTGAGCACTTCACGAATGTGAGCAGAATGGTGAAGAGATGCATCTTCAGCTGGATGCTTGGGCGGGTCGGTGGGCATTCTTCTCGAGGAGCTGCACGGTGCGCATGACCGCCGGCGTGGTCGTGTTGGCCCACACCCACGGCGCCACGGTGACGTGGCTCTCCTGCTGGACCAGCTGCTGGTGCGACACCACCGTGTGCCTGCCGTCCGCGCCGCGGGTGACCACGACCTGCCACTGAGACGTCTTGCCGCCATGGTTGTTGTGGGGCTGCTCCCTGAGGGTCATCGGGATCACGAGCACGCTGACGGCCTCGGCCTTGGCCTCGACCACGCGACGCAGTACCACCGGCTGCTCCTCGGCCGCCTGGGCAAAGGCGCCTATCACGCCCCGTAGGAGGTTGGCCTGAGACAGGACCCACAGGCTCGCATCAGAGGCGGACCTAGGCGCCAGATCGGTGCGGCCGTGGCTGGTCGTCGTAACCTGGCTGCTGACGTCAGCAGAGGGGCTGGCGGCAGTTGGGAGGAGCTCGAGCACGTGGGCCGATCGCCTCTTGGCCTTGACCCGCTCGGCCGATGAGGACCACATGCGGAACGCCCGGCCCTGGTCGACCAGCTTGAGCTCGAGCTCAGGCACGTCCATTTCGCCCTGCTGATGAAGATTGGCTGTCGTGGCGTTGTTCTCGTCCATCAGCGCGAGCAGCTTGATGTTGCGCTGCACGTCGAGCGACGACCGTAGCTTCATCTGGCTCACGCCGCCAACGCGCAGCCGCACGCCGGGTCCGACCCTGATGACCCGCACTGCGCCCACCTCGACCGAGTGCGGCAGCCGCAGGACCGGGTCGTACAGCTGCTGGTCGAGATGGAGCACCAGCGGACCTTCGAGCTCCACCTCAGGGAACACGGGGTCCTCGTCGGGCTGGGGGAGCTGATCGACGGGCTCAGTTTTCAGCGAAGCGCTGGGTGAGGGCAGTGCCCACAGCGGCGCGAGGGGCTGGACGGGCTGGAGGTGGATGAAGTCCGAGTGCTGGGTGAAGGTGTAGGCCGAGGGGTGTGGAGGGTGGTGGTGGTCGGCCAGCTCGATGGTGCCGGAGAAGGCCAGGGCGCGCCCGACCTGCACACCGTCGGTCTGGACCTGGTCCAGGGCGAGGTGTTGGTCGCGCGGGCGGTGGGAGTTGATGACCCGCACGGCGTCGGTGGCGGCGTCGTCTAGAGCCGGGCGCCACTGGTCGAGTCTGGTGGTGTCCACCTTGAGAAAGGAGTGCGGCATGTAGCGGTGTGGGTCGGGCATCTGCCGGGCCAGCCCAACAGATAGGAAGGCAACTGCAAGTAGGAGGAGGAATTCATGATGGTGGGAAGGGCGGGCCATGACCGGACGGGGCTTAGCTGGGTGTGTTACAGTGTTGGTGGCGTTTGAGGCTCAAAGTGCCGAGATTGCGAACCAGAACGACCAAAAGAGCGTGACGTCACGTCCTCTTTGATTGGTCCACCTCTCCACATTCCTTGCGAGTTTGGAGAGCCAGCCCAAATTTCATGAATGTTGCAGAAAAATTCAGCACATGAAAACAATAAAAAAACACACAACCAAGCCAAAGATGATGGAGGAGAACCCCAAACCATTCACGCGGATGGTCGCAATGCTGATCGCAAGCGTGTAGTTGTTGATACTGGAAAAAGATGGAGCCGGGAGAGGCACACGCATCAAATGATGGTTTGAAAGAGATGGATTTTTGAGCCGGTGGATGACCAACCATGTATCAACGGGGTCACATGCTATTATAGTGTCCTTACACTTGTATACTGGCACACCTGCAAACTCATTAACCCATTTAACCCTTTCCACATCATTCGTGTCCCCCTCCCCCCTCTTAAATACACATAAAAACGCCACTCCTCTGCTAATACCAACTAACTACACAACAGCAACAGCAACAACCCCTCTCAAACTAATAATAAATAAGACGCCACAACACTATGTTAATAAACGTAATAACCACACCTTAAAAGACACCTCAAAGCTCCGAAAACGAAGGCTTAAAAAACTAGACATACCTAAAAAGGTAAAGTGGCGGATGGAAACACCCTTGTTTAGACAATGTATTGAGCCGGAGAACAACAAAATAAATCTACTCAACCCAACACGGTGGAAGAGGATGGAGATGGATGAGATGAGTATGAGTGAAAAAAATGGAGAAGAGGAAGAAGAAGAAGAACAAGAAAACAACTCAGACCCAGATGAAGATGGGATCAGCAACAATGAGCAAGAGGACAGAACGAAGAAGAGGAAGAAGACAGACTTGGTGGACTCTTGGGCCAGCTTGAAGGAAAAAACTAAGGTTGCAGAGTTACTGCAGGCAATCTGAGAGTTTCAACTGACGTTGGGAGTGTCTGAGGAGGAAGTGGAGGTACAAAGGCTTAGCAACATCCAGAATGCTAGGAGGCGCCACTGATTGGAGACCAGGAGACCCGCACCCTGCCTGACATACCGCCTGGACAATGACGACTGACTGATGATGAGGCAGCTGAACAACGCTGAACGCTGGTCGGATGCCCTACTCAAGAACATTGAGAAGAAGAGATGCCTCAAGGAGGCGCACCAGGATGGGATCATCTTGGCCGTGCAGGTTGGGGGGCTCAATACCCTACTCCATCAGATGGTCAATGATATGTTGGATCAACTGGTCCTGGTTGTAGTGATCTGGAAGACCCCAATTGACAACATGGGGGACTACCAACAGTTCATTGAGAAGATCCTGGATGACTTTGATGAGGAAGCAGGAAGCACCATCAAGCCCCACAAGCAGTGTGCCACCCTGGTCTTCAACAGACACATTGATGCTGACCAAGTCTGGGCTGAGCTGGTGAAGGTGAATCTTGGCACCATTGTTGATGGGGTCAGAGTGATATCCCATCGTACACTGGCAGGGCGTGAACGACCCCTAGTGATTATCATGGATGGGAGTGGCCTAGAACTGATGCAGATAATCCAAGAGTGTGGTGTGCTCAAGACGCCATACAAGAACGTAGATACCACTATCATGGGAGGCTACATAATCAAATTCTGGACGATGGACCACCTGGACACCTTCCTCAAGAAGCACTATATCTACAACAAGAACAAGAGACCACACCAGAAGATGATCTCCATCTACAGACACTCTGACCAAAACAGGTACCTGCCGTTCATGGTAGAAACACACAACACCAACACTAAGCACAATCCTCACAAACAACCTTGGCTATGTTTAACAACCAGGTGGATCAGGGGACTGACCAAACTGCCACCCACCATAATCAGCAAGCTGCTCCTTAAGGTGCACCACATGCACTGCACCATACACCTCATCCACAACCAGAAGAACAAACAGTTCAAGGGTTGTGCACATGTCCTGTGCAAGTCACTTGAAGACGCCATCCACTTGGACAAGAAAAAAGGGGAGATCACCTTTGATGGGATCAACCTGTGCAAAGTTGACATCGTCAACAAGAAATGGACCAACACACCACCGGAGGAACAACCTGTCCCCCACACCCAGACACTGTGATGACAAACATGACACCAACAAATGAACCTTTACCCTCCACAGGCGTTGAGAACAATTTGATTAAAAACAAAACACTTAAGATAATTACCATAAATATAAATGGGGGTTGGGAAGACAAGAAAGCCGAACTACAGGAGTGGGCCAACAAACACCATCCAGACATAATAATGATACAAGAACTTAAGTGCGACAAAACTAAAGGGAGATATGCAACACTGGACGGATATAAGGGCTTCCACAACTGTCTCTCACAGAGATATATTCAAAAAAACCAAGTACAAATGGAGAACGAAGAAGAGCAAATGGATATGGAATTAGAACTACCAACAAAGAACAAACCACTGGTTCACCCACTTGCTACACGCAGACTCACAGCAAAGTGGGGGACAGCTGTGCTGATACACAATGACTTGATGGGACTGGTAAGTGACATTACGCCTACAGAGGATTGGGCGAAAGGAAGAATCAGCACAGCAAAGATAATCACAAACAACAATACACTAACCCTAGTGAGCGTTTACACACCAGCAACCAGAACAAAAGAGAAGTGTGACTTCTATAAGAGACTGACCAAATGGACAAAGGAAATCAAAGGAGATAAAATACTGGGGGGAGACTGGAACATGACACTGGATCAGAAAGACCAGAAGATAGGTACATATAAAAAGGAGAAGAACAAACTGTTACATACCTTCAAGGGAGAACAAGTAGAACAGAGGAGGATACCTACCAACCTATCCATGGACGAATGGAATATGTTCAACAATGATGTATGCAATGACCTGAAGTACAAGGAATTCACATTAGAAGGGAACCCCACTGACAAAGACATAAACAGGAGTGCAAGGACCATTTCAGAATCACTAGTACTGGCGGTGGACTGGATCATCTGACAGAGGACTGCAAAAGAAGATCACCAACCTAACAAACAAAGTGTAATGTCAAACAAGAACTGGGGACAGGAAAGGAAAAGGAGGAAGGAGGTACACAACAGAATAGATGCAGTGGTGCTGCTAAGAGCCAAAGTGAACCTGGAACAGAACACACAAGAGAAGCTTCTCTGGAGACTCCTAAAAGCAACAAAACATGTACCCAGATTAGAAGAAAGGGACATGACTGACGAAAAATACATGCACTGAGAGGAGTGATGGAGGAGGCGAACTATATGAACAAGCAAATACACATTACTTACATCAACATAGCTGGAGCCTATGATAGTGTCCCATTGGAAAGAATGTACAACACCCTCACAGTGTATGGATTCCCACTGAACCTGGTGAACCTGATCAGGAACATGTACATGGATAACACCATTAGTATATTTACCAACTATGGCAAGACAGATCCTATTCACATCACACAGGGCATAAGACAAGGAGATCCACTCTCACCCCTGCTCTTCAATATATTCGTCAACCCAATCATCAAAAAACTACACCAGAACAAGAGTGGGTACCAAATGGAGAGCAGGAATATAATTGGAGCAATAGCCTTCGCGGATGACATTGCAATCCTTAGTGAGACTGCAGATGGAATGAACAAACTATGGATGGAACTGAGTAAGTTCTGTCAGGATAGCAGACTACAAATAAAAGCCACCAAATCAGCATACACCACGAATGACGTCAGTAGCACTTTCACACCAATAACCAACAAGGGCAACCAAGTTGAAAAACTGAAGCCAGAGGGAACGTACCAATACCTGGGAATTCATATGGCGCTTGACCTAAAGTGGGATACCCACATACATACAATCAACAAGAAATTTAACCAGATAATAAATGGGCTGTACCACAAACAAATAACAGCATCACAAAAGACGCACCTGATAAATGTGATCACAAGCATGGTGGTAGAATATGGTATGAGTATTGTGAACTACACCACCCCACTCCTCTGGAAAATAGACATAATCATGAAGAAGGTGGTTAAGCATGCACTACAAATAAGAAGGGACTGCCCATCCAACTGGTTATGGATGGAAATGAAAGACAGGGGAATGGGGCTTACCTGTATGGAAAACATGCAGGACGCAGTCTTCCTAGGGTGTGCGATCAACCAAGTCCTGAAAGGACCAGACTCACTAGGCCAGCGTGCTATCATTAATAACATGAGCTGCATATGACACATTGGAGAGAGAGAGGTATTCACTATCAAAGGAGTGGAAGATGGGGGAGAAGGAAGGAGAATGCTGACATCATACCATCTCATAACAGTGGTGAGGAAGTACAAACTGGATCTAGTGCTGGAAACTAAAGAAAGAAAGGATGACATATGCAACAACTTAGAACTACCACAGGAGATCAGTAAACCCATGCAACTAAACCGACACAATGCAAGGAAAAACGCACATGGAGTAATGAATGACACACAACTCCAATGACTAAGAGACATGATCCCCCAAAACCCCCAACTGAAACCATTTAAAGAGGTAATGGCGACCATGGGGGAGACACCTTACAAGGAAACAAGTAGACCTAATGCAATGTGTAATACATGTCAGGATATGCTGCAAAGTAGAATCCTACACAAAATATGAATGCAATGGAAACAGTGGAAGGTTAATAGGTTAGCAAGAGGGGATTTAGTCCACAAAGGAATCAATGACAAAACACTTGTGTGGACAGATGGATCTAAGACAAAGGAGAAGGTGGGGTTTGGAGTGTACTTCTCAGCCAATAGCCCGCTGAACACAGCAGAGCACACTGTCGGAGACCAAACATCCAACAACGCCGAACTACAGGCCATGCTCCAAGCGCTCAAGATCGCTGCAGACATGCCAGATATACACATTATAACAGATAATGAATCAGTATGCATACTTGTAAAACAACTAATAGACCACCCATACCAGAGGAGCATCCACACCAGATGCACAGTTGAAAGGAGAATACACAAAGAGATCAGGAAAAGAACAGAACAAGGATGGTTCACACAGTGCTCACATATCTATAGCCACATCCAACAGAAATTAGTGTCTAGAAAGAACGACAAAGCGTGGAACAAAAGGTTCCAGATGATGAAAGAAAAGTGGGGACCCCTATTCAGCACAGTGGTGAAGGGAAACAAAGCAGCTGACGCGCTAGCAAGTGCAGGCACACAAAAACCAGACCCTCCAACATTCACCCACCTAAAAGATCATGAAACAGATATGGGGGTATACATAGATGGACAGTGGAGGGACTCAAGCACATGAAGACTAATCAAATCAACTAACAACAAAATATACAAAAAGGGGCTTAAATCAAAGATGTGTGAGGGCATCACGACAAAAGATGAAGTCGCATGGAAGGTGGCTTGGAAGTTGACCCATAGACCGAATTATAAAGATGAGAAAAATCTAAATCTTATCCACAAAATGAGATTGAGGAGAAGTGTGATTGGAACACATGTATGGTGGATGAGGAATTGTACCATGGATGCTGAAGAGGCAATGAACAATGAAGGGGTGTGGTGCCCCCTGTGTAAAGAGGCTGTTGAGGACGTACCACACACCTTAGGGAGATGTGACAAGACAAAAGAAATAAGAGAAAAGGCACTTAAAAAGATATATAAAATCATTGACGAAACGCACAGACAGGCAACAAGCATTGGAGTGTGGGTCGGAGATGACAGCTGCTGTAAGGCAGTGATCCTCCTTGGGCTCCTCCCAAGGGAATGGGCTGGGAAAGCCCAAAAGACAAATGCTTGAAACAGGAAGAGAAAGAGAGAAGAGGAAGGAGGTAGTACTGCAAGGGGGACGCCCCCAACACTGGAACCGAACCAAGGTATGAAAAGGAAATGAGCCAATACCCCCCGCTGAAACAATAGAAAGAGAAACAGTTGTAAACAGAGCACTCAAGAAGGAGAGGAACAGGAGGAAGGAATAGTAGAAAAACAAAATAAGAACTGGATGATAGAGTATACCAGTGAGTATGCACAAGGAACAGTGAATATCTATAGAGCACGAGCGAAATTAATAATAGAAAAAACAGAGATAGAACACAACCACGTAACAAGAATAGACGAAGAGAACGAAGAGGAAGAGGAGATAACAAGAGAACACATGGAAATAGAAGAAGAACAGAATGGATAGAGGAATAAGACAACAAACAGAGTGGGTGTTACCACGAGGAGAAACGACCCGGCCGAGGATGGAAACTTTCACCAACGTGCAGTCGCTTAAGGGATTGACCCTTAAGCTGGCGGTAACGGACTCAATAAAAATCCAACTTAAAATAAAAAAATAAAAAAAGTAGTTGTTGATACTACCGTATTCGTTTCCAGGCAAGGCTCAGCGCAAAAAAGGGGCATGGCCACCTTTGGATCGAGAGGCGTGTGCCGGCGGCATCTCCAAAAACAGAACCAGGGGAAAGTGGGCTGACGGAGAGGCCTGAAGGTTGGAAGGCAGCCCCCCCGCGTCATCTACGATTCATCTCTCTGAGAAATCCATCCATTTTCCGGAGGGAAGGTGGCTGCTAAAAGATTCTGAAAAGTGAGGGCGAGAAGGTGAAGGCGAGATGAATGGAACTGCTTCTGCTCTCGGCGCCTCGCCGTCTTCTTCCTCTCCCTCTCCATCTCCGCCACCTTCAACATCGACATCGAGTAGCTCTTCGTCCTCGCCCTTGACCCGCCACGGCCGAAGCGGGAGCCTTCTTCGAACCCGGGCCGTGCGCGAACTGCATCATGGCCTGGATCAAGCAGACGACGAGGAACCCACCAAGGTCGA
>NW_004457671.1:0-4548 GCF_000313135.1 Acanthamoeba castellanii str. Neff | reverse complement strand
GTACTGGACTGGAGTTCNGCAAGCTGCTATCGATCACGGTGGTGGGCAAATACTTCGCTGAGCACAACAAGGTCGCACTCAGCGTCATCACAAAGAAAATAGCCCCTAAACGCGGGTAAGATAGCACACGCACACGCACACGCACACATCGCACGCACTGACGCTTGGTTCGGATTGGTGCAGGCCGCTTCCAAAGACGCTTTCCGCAAGGAGACCGTTGTCCGATAGCACTAGCTCGATCGTAAGCTCGCCAGCGAACTCACAGGTCCCCTCGGGGCCCAGTCCTCTGAGCATGAGCACCAACAGCCCCATTGGGACGATCGTGCGACCTCCACCGAGACCGAGCGACGAGGACGACCACAAGAAGCGCGCTGCAGTGATCGCCCAAAAGCTCAGCGAATCACAGGTTTGCCACCAATTTGTCGGATTTGTGCATGTGTGTCGTGTGTGTCGTGTGTGTCGTGTGTGTCGTGTGTGTCGTGCTTCAAAGGGACAAGGGTAACAAGTGTCTATGACATTCCACCACCAGAGCGCGCTCTACAAGGTGCAAACGCAGATACGGGAACTGCAGAGCATGTACCGGAAGGAGCTGGACCAGTGCCTGTCCAACATCGCCCTGACCAATGTCATCCGCCAAGCCGACGAGGCGGGCTTGAAGAAGCGCACCACGGAGGAGGCCGCCGCCGAAGCCCTGGTCGAGGCCGAAGCCGAGTCGGAGACCACCGCGTCCGAGGTCTCGGAAGCGGAGGCCGACGACGATGAAGAGGACGGCGCCGATGACGACGACGGCGCCGATGATGAGGAATTCGCAACGGCCACGGTCAACGAGACCGAGCTCGCGATGCGGTTCTTCAACGACCGCAAGGAGCTGCTGGAGCGCATCGTAGCCAACCTGCAGGAAATCCTGGACTCCAAGGACCTGATGACGCCGTCGGTCGAGCGTCAACCGTCGTTCAAGCGTCTGGCCGATCTGAAGGCCATCAAGGACTCTGAGGCTTCGGCTTCGGCTTCGGGCGCTGCCGCCGGTCCGTCGCTCCGGACACCGCCGCAGACGCCGCTGCCGCCGCTCCCCGCGCACGCCAAGGCCCGCATGTCGTGCGGCCAGCCGGCCTTGGTGCGCGTCAGCGAGCTGATGGAGAGCGAGGCCATTCAAAAGAACGACTCCTCGCCCAAGCCCGGGGGCAAGGACGGCGTCGACGAGGAGGAAAAAGAAAGGTATTGCGTGTTGCGGTGTTTCATGTGTGTCATGTGTGTCATGTGTGTCGTTCACTCACAATTGTGAGCTGCACAGACAGAGGAAGAGGTTGCTTACGCCACTCGAGCGAACGCGGGAAGAGTTTTTTGAGACGGAGGAGAGCTACGTGGCGGGTCTGGCAATCATAGTCAAGGTACCTTAAACTCCTGCAACTGCCAGCAGGGCAAAACCCGTCTGACGCCGACAACGACCTACCTCTATCTCTAGGTCTACTTGGTGGGGGTCACGGGCATACTGAGCCCCAACGACCTCGACACGATCTTCTCCAACGTGGCGACCATCTTCGAGATCCACAAGAACCTGCTGCAGGACATCTCCCATATCAAGGACAAGGAGCGCGCCCAGAGTACTATCCGCACCACAATCTGAGCTCTAAATAGCTCGAGCTGCAACATTTGAGGCCTCAACGCGATCTTACCATTCCTCCTTTTTGTTGTTTTGCTGCCGCGATTCTAGCGGGCAAGTCGTTCGGTGATTCGCTCAAGGCCTTCATTCCATTCCTGAAGATGTACACCGTCGTACGTGAATCCCTCTGCACCACATGCGCACTATACTTCCTGCTCACGGGCGTACACACACACCACACACACCACACACACCACACACACCACACACACCACACACACCACACACACCACACACCACACACACCACACACACCACACACACCACACACACCACACACCACACACCACACACCACACACCACACACCACACACCACACACCACACACACACACACACAGTATATCAACGCCTTCGACGATGCCAACAAGCGCATCGGCGAGCTGATGAACACGTCGAAGAAGTTCGCTGCCTATCTGCAAGGTCTGGCCCGTTGTAGGCTTTCGGTCGTACACAGGCTTGCGCCGCTGAATCTCGCCCCACACTTCAATTAACGTTCGCCACCACACAGAGGCCCAGGCGCGGCCCGAGTGCAAGAAGCTGGACTTGACGTCGTACCTGATCATGCCCGTGCAGCGCCTACCGCGATACGAACTGCTCCTGCGGGATCTCATCAGGCTGACCCCGCCCGAAGACTCTGAACACCCCAAGCTGAGCTCGCTCTTGGGTACCAAAAAGCCATTTCCGTTCCACCGTCTCCATCGCTGTCAGTACGCTCGCTCGGCTGTCACTCATCGTCGGTTCGGTTGGTACAGAGGCTGTGGTGTTGGTCAACAAGCATGTGAACGAGAGCAAGAAGAATGCCGAACTTCGACAAAAGTATGCTGGGCCTCCAACACGACACGCACGACACAGATCACGGGAGAGCTGCATGCTGACGTTGTAGTCTTCCTGCACACCACTTGCAGGTTGTACAGACTCCAGGTCTCGATCAAGGACAAGGTCGACATCTTCTCTCGGGTCAACCGACATCTGATCCGAGAGGGCTCCTTCCAGTCCTACGAGCTCCGATTGCAGGACCAGGGCAAAGAAACCGCTGCGTAATTCCTCCACTCTTTGTCGTGTGTCGTGCGTGTTGCGCGCGTGTCGTGCGTGTCGTGCGTGTCGTGCGTCGTGTCTCACCACATGGCAAACAACAGGGAGAGAGGGTTCGCGGTACCGTCGGCACACTCCCCGTTCCATAGGGAGCTGGCGCGGCAGAACGTGGAGGGCGTGAGCCTGCTCAACGTCTCGCTCAAGCGGCTGCCCTTCAAGGAGCGCTACTTCTTCCTCTTCGATGACTACCTCCTCGAGGTCTCACTGCCCACACGAAGCGGCAAATACAAATTCATCCGGTGCGTCTCCAGGGAGGACTCGACCGACCACAACACCATCACACTCCACCGCACACGCATACGCACACAACCGCACACGCACACGCATACAACCGCACACACATACGCATACAACCGCACACGCGATTGTGTTCTGACTGGGTTGGGTTCGGTCCGAACAGGAAAGTCGACCTCAGAAATATGACCGCGGTCTCGTGGGAGAAGGACAAGGAGCGAGAGCTCAAGGACCTGTTCCCACAGCGGGCGCCGAATGCGAACTCCGAAACCCCGGTACGTGCGGTGTCATCTACATCTACAATTTAATGAATAATATCTGCATATGTAGAACTAAATATTGAAGCTACATATTGGACACAATATTAACCTGACAGCTGCTCGTGTGTGTGTGGTTTCGTGCAGACGTTGTCGAACGAGATATTGATGCTGAGTCCAGCCATCATGGAAGACGAAGACAAACTGGTACACTACCCATTTCCCAGCAGACCGTCACGGTGGGCGCCCCACTTTTCTAACGGTATCGAATGGAACGGCTCCGCTTGGCAGGTCCTCTCGGTGGTGGATGGAACTAAACGCTACCTCTACAAATTCAAATCCACGACTGAGCGCGATGATTGGCACGACGTACTCAACAAACAATCCGCCAAATGTACAGCTAGCACGCATGCGCACCCACACACACACACTCACGCGCACGCACACACAACCGCACACGCACACGCACACGCACACGCACACACACGAGTGGCACACCGTGGCGCATGATACGACCAAACTCAATCTCTCCTTATTCGACGGCCGTGCAGGCAAGGCGGAACCAGCGAGCGCAGTGCCCGAGCTGGAAATCGCGGTACGCCCTCCTCGTCTTTTGCGTGCTGTGGTGCACACTGATGTGACCTCATCGACGCACCATACAGGACCGAGGGCAGTCCTCGCTAAGCAACCTGCTCGGTTTCAGCCCAGCATCAAGTAATACGACTTTCTATGTGTGTGCGGTGTGTGCGTGCGTGCGTGGTGTGCGCTTGATACAGTCGCTAACGCGCACGTACCCTCGCACAGTGCTGACGCCGCGGGAAGTGAAGAGGCCCAAGAAGTCCAAGAAGAAGTCCAAGTCGAAGAAGCTCGCCTCGTCGGCCACCTCGCTGGTCGCGGGCAAGAAGAAGCGCTCGGCCGACTTGCTCGCTCTCGACTCCGGCGCCGCGCCCGACTCGCCCACGATGGCCCGGACCGCCTCGGCCATGGCCGACGCCGCAGCAGCCTATGTCGCCGAGGTCGACCGCCGGGCCAACCCGCCGACGGTCGCGCGCAGCACGAGCAGCCTCGCCGTCACGTCCAAGGAGACCGCCACCGCGAAGAAGGAAAAAAGAAAAAGGAAAAGAAGGAAAAGAAAGAGAAAGAGAAGCACGACAGCGACAAGGCCATCGGCGGCGACGGCAGCGGCCTCGGGTCTGGCGCGCGTCGCAGCAAGAGCCTGGGTCCGGCCCGGTCCAAGGCCCTGCTCCGTGAGATCAACCTGGGGCTGGCAGTGGCCAACAACAGCGACGTGGTGGCCCCGCG